>NW_026068078.1:436320-452628 GCF_014885135.2 Alexandromys fortis | reverse complement strand
GGAGGAGGAGGAGGAGGAGGAGGAGGAGGAGGAGGAGAAAGATTGCTCTAAATAAAGTCCTGAAAACTGCTGCGAGAAGAGCTCTGGTGTGGTTGCGTCTTCCTTGCGGGATGATCAGGTGACACAGGGAGAAGAGAGACTAATTCTAATAGTCAAATGTTTACTCCACAGTGGTTATCGTGCAGATAGATAATCTATAGTTATAGACTAAAGGAGACTAAAATCTACTTTCATTGATCCAGAGGCTTCACTTTATTCCATTAAATGTCATTTCTTCAATCTGCAAAGTAAGAAATGCCCCCATTTTCCACAAACATTCTTTTAAGCTGCATATTCTATTTTTATTATTTTTTTGAACTTTTTATTGTTTTTCCATATACTAGTTACAACACAATACTGATGTGCAGGAATCACAGCAACTTTTTGTTATCAATTCATTTATTTTTATCATTTTTCCTTTTACCTTTTTGTACATTTTGAAATTTATTTTCATTTGGTGTACATGTATACATTGTAAGTATTATGTTTTGAACATTTGTGAGACTCCTAATACGGCTGCTGGGGACTAAACCCTGGTCCTCTATAAGAGTCGAAAGTATTCTTAGTCATGAAGCTATCTCGCCAGCCCCCATCTTTTCCTTTTTAATTCCTTCCTTTGCAGTCTGCTATTTCTTCATTTTCTTCTTCCTTCCTAGGTTCTCCTGTTATTATTGCTTTTGTCTCCTTGCTTTATTTCCATAAACAGTACCAGATCTGCAATCTGACTGTACACTTCATAAAATCCCAAAATTTCTAGTAATATATCCTACTGGACATAAGGGTGATAATCTGTCCACCCCTTTGGGTCTTCGTTAAATTAAAAAAAAATCCTTTTTGCTCAGCAAATAATAGAGCTAGCTACTTACTATCTGTCTTCATATCTCCAAATATCTTCTAGTGTCCTATTTTCACTCAGTACCTTCCTCTTGTACCTCCATTCCATTGCCAAACACAGCTGCTCCAGCCAGCATTCACAACATTATTCCCAACCCATAACATTTTAAGGAGTCGCTGGTCAGATTGTCAGGACAAGATAATGAAGCTGCTTCAGCTCTGGTCTCTGTAAAAGCTGTTTAGAATGAATCTAAGGTTTCTGAACCCTGGAGACCTGTTTCTTCTTCCAACAGGGAAGCACACATGAGGACTAGAGGAGCAAAAGCCATCAGCATCTGTGAGAACAAAGGTCACACATTATGGGTATCAAGAGCCAAGTCATTTAGAATAACAGAATCGAGTTCCCAGAGCCTCCTTGTACTGCTCACTCCCAGACTTCTTGCTGTCATCAATAAATAGCCTCATTGTTGGAGCCTTGAGCATTGCCTACACAAGTGCCTATGCCTCATTTCTAGTTGTCATCTTTCTATTATTCCTTCATTGGCATTTTCTAAGATCCCCTATAAACACATGTTATCTTTGTTTAGAATTTTTTTCTTCTATATTGTCTATTGATTTCATCCTTTAGTATATTGTGACTATTATCCACGTTATTCTTCTTCAGGGGTCCTAGACATGAGCTTCCTTATAATAAGGGTTAATATGATAGTATTCTGAATTGAATTGAATTTGAACCCAATTCTTCCTGTCAGTTAAAAGAAAAACCAACCTACAAGGAGCTAGTGTTCTTTTCTTCCTAAGTAATGCTTCTTTTGCTACAGTTCTTGAGTTATGAGACAAACTTCAAATTGGTCCTTAAGGACCAGTTATGCCATACACTCTACAAAACACAGGCCTGCCATCCTGGTGGTCCTCCCTCCATTGTCTTGGCAATTGTTTTATATTAATTTTTCTTTCCTGTTTTGATGTTTCTTTGGAGATCCCTTCTCCACATTTTTAGCCCATGTATTCAGTTACCAAAAATGAACACTTTACACAAGCTACACAGATCAATATACTTCAATCCTGTGCTCATAATTATTGTCTTGGTCCAATAAGAAAAGTACATGTTTCCTGGATTGTATTGGCCAGAACAGGATTGTTTTTATGCTGATATTAACAGTAATAAAATTACTATAAATCTGGCACTTCCAAAGCTCCTTGCACCTCAACCACAAGTCTCTATGGGAAGCCAAAATAGGAGTGAGCTTACCAAGGTCTAGGATACGGGTATAAGAATCAAAGCTGTTAGTGAAATGTAGGTTCTTGGGACTAGAATATGATTCCTGAAATCTGAGTGGCATTAGGAAATATTAACTGGGTTGCTTAGGCACTCTGTTTCCTTCTGTATAAAAATATTAACTCTAGGTTTCCCTGTGACCTCAAAGTTCATGTGCTGGACACTTGATCCCCCACTGAAGTAGTACTGAGTCATGGTGTACTGTCCTCATGAATGCATTAAGTTATCACATAAGTAGGCTGCCTGTGGAAATGGGTTCCTTATAAAAGGATGAGAGGCCCATCTTCTCCTGCTCTCTCAAACCTCTCAATGTCTTTACCCATTCATTAGATGACCCAGCAAGAAGAAACTCACAGTTCCCAGCAATGCCATCTTAGATTTCCCAATTGCCTTCACAGAAGTAGGGAGGTACATTTGTGTTTTCATATATTACCATTTTTAGTATTTTGTTATAGCATTACTAATGGTGTAAGACAATAGTGGTACTTTGTAATTCAATATTCAATGTGATAATTAAGAAGGTGATAACAAAGAACTTAGAATCATCACCCAAACATAGCAATTAATCCATAAATGTTAGCTATTAGGAGCATAGACATTTCCCCCCCATAGCTTTGAAGTTGGATAGAATAATAAATCATTATTTTTCTAAAGAGGTAGCTTAAGTCATGTTGCTTTCACTTGTGAAGGGTCTTGTTTAATAAAATGAACAAAAAGCACAAAAATTTGGAGTATACAGGTTTATGAGAGACTCAGTCTCTTTCTCTGGGCTGAAGATGAGAATGGGAATCGAATCAGCTGATTCTGGGCCATCTGGCCTCTCTTACTTGAGGTTTATCAGTCACATTACAGGAGGGCTCCATGCCCATCCCCCATTCCTATTTAAGAAGAGTTTTCCTTACTCTCATCCTGTTTATTCTGTAAAATCCTGCTTCAGTATAGCCAGTTAATAATATCTCCCACTGCAAAAAAATTATTTTTAGACCTCCATAAATGTACAAAAATGTGAAGAATCAAATACAAGGACAGAGATAAAAATGACAGAAACTATTTCTGTTATGAAAATATATGCTCAGTTCATTTTATTTAAGCCTTGTACTGGAAACTTTTTTTCCATAGTGGTTTAGAGTAAATACTATTATTACTAAGCAGCCCACACACTAAATAGCATACTTTTCTTGGTGTAGATTTCTGGAGGGATATGCAAGGGATTTGCATGCTTAAATCCCATTAGCACCTGTCACTGGGATTTATTATCCCACCGTGAATTCTCCACTTACGGGAGCCAAGAAATAGGAAGCCCTTGCACATGGATTGAAAGGAAGCTTTTTATTTTTATTTTCAAAAATGAGCTGCATTTCATGTTGGTTCCTTAAACACCTGCGGTATCCCAAACCTGAAAGGTCACATTCAGATACACGTTGGGTACAATTTTATTCACACTTGATTTTTATTCAACAGCTAGAAAAGCCTACAGATCATTTAAAAATGCACAGGGTGCTATTCAGAACTTGGCTCAGTTTTCAAATCCACTGGCTCACACTCCTCTATTCAATATCCAAGAAATATTTATTGACTTTGTGCTAGGCTATATTCTATATTCTGGGCAGAGCATGTTGAACATAATAGGAAAAATATCCTCCCCTTAAGATGCATACTTTCTATTGGCAAGTATTTATATTGCACATATTTATAGATGTACACACACATATAGATGTATAAAATAAGCATTCAGAAACGTGGGCAGATGTGTAAAATAAGCACTACTTGGAAAATCCAAGCAGGTGAGTGGAATAGAAGCTGATAACTCGCTTCGATTTCCCAGAAATTAGTCAGAATCTGCAGGGATATTTGAGTCCAGATCACAGGGATTTAGCAAGCCTGCACTCAGCAGCCTCTGAAACACTGTTGTTTTCATGAAGACAAAATTGTGACAGTCAGTGACACTCCAAAGGCAGTGTGTGCCAGCCTGCATGCGAGAGCTGCTCTCCTTAAGGGGCTTTCCCTGCCCCAGTTCATGTGCTCTGACTCTGCTGTTTCTCCACACCATTTCTCCAGCCCGTCTCCTGCCCTCTTTAGGCTGAATTTCAGTACTGAACGACTTTCCTTTCCCTATCGCTTATTGTTGCTTTTAAGGAATAATTCCATGCAGTATTGACTGCTGAGGGCTTCAAAGACCCAAGCAAGAGGATGTGACCATTTTAACCTTTCTCACCTGCCCTAAACTTTGAAGATTCTTCCCATATGAACCTCCAGCCAACCAAACCTGACCGAATAACAACTAGAGATCAGGCTCTGTGCTAAAGATGAGGGATGAAAAGACCTATGAGGCAAAGCATCTGCTTCAAATGAGTTAAATTCTACTTGGAACTTAAAAAGGAAGGGTCTAAAGAATAAATGATTATCTCTTTGACTTCATCATTGTTTCAGACAGGTTCTTTCTGTATAGCCCTGGCTACCCTAGAGCTCACTGTGTAGACCAGGCTGGCCTCAAACTTACAGAAATTCTTCTGCCTCTACCTCCTGAGTGCTGGATGAAAAGCATGCACCACCACACCTAACATTTTACATGCTTTGGGGTCTTGTTTATACACACTGAGTTTCCACAGAGATTTCTCTCATGGACTTCAGGCTCTTATGCTTCTTGGGGAAATGATAAAGAAAACCACTAGATTTAATCATAGTCCCTTCTGGTGGTATTATTCATTATGGTGATGGGTTATCACTACCATCCACTGTGTGTGTGTGTGTGTGTGTGTGTGTGTAAAATATCCACATAGCCATTATCATTCAAATGGTTACTGACATAAAAGTTAAAATTGCCATCTCACCGAAGACACACTTGTAGTATCCAGATTGGTGTGTGAGCCAATAACTACAAATTTGGAGAACACAGATACAAGCCTACTCTCAACCTTAACTGGAGATAGTATTGTGGAACAGAACTGGCTGAAGGAGAAACACTGAGAATGTTCTAGATCAAAGAATAATCAACAATGACTTTATGCCAGGTACATTACCCACATTTAAGCTTCACATAACCCTGCATATCACTCCTTTTAGTAGACCCATTTTACAGGTGAGACGAAAAGACACTTGGTTGGCCTTTTTGGCTAATGTCATGCACCTGGTAAATGAGTGCGGCCTGATCCGCCCATCTGGCACGAGCATGTGACCTCTTACCTAAATATCATGATGTGGCCACGTGAGGAAGCTAAAGGAAATTAAGCGTCTTTAAATTGGCAGGCAGTCTCCATGGAAATGAAAAAGGGGCTAATTTTGTCAGTGTCTCTCCCAAGAGTGACCGTTCCCAGTCTATGAAATTCATCCGCAGCGTACATAATGGGTAGAAGTTTCAGCGGAACTAGGTAGGCAAAATCATGAGGCATTAGCAAAAATCTAGGAGAAGATTCCAGAAAAAAAAAAATCAAGGCACGAGAAGGTTATGTGATCTGCTCACCTGAACAGAGTTATGACTATAGTACAAAGTAGATTTGAAATTCTTGTCTTCTCTCCCCCTTCTTCCTCCCTGCTCCCTCCAGTGGTGTGTGTGTGCGCCTGCCTGTGTGTTTACACATGGCTCTTTTCCACTGTGATCTTAACTATTACATGATAAAGTATTAATTTGAAAATGCAGTAATCCTAGAAACGGATTTCCCTCACAATGCTATCTTGTGGAGCGTAACTGGTACGTCCATACGTTTGCCTTCCTTTTGTTTAGACTGGTCTAATTGTACCCGTTTATCTTTACATTCCGCTTCCACCCTTATATAGGGAATCTACGACCTAACTAATCCTTCCACCCCGCCTCAATTCTTCCCGAAATGATGCAGATTTTGTCCTCACTCGCTGCTGTTAGGAATGTGGAGGCTAATTCATAGGCTCCAACATCATTTGAGTATCTAAGAATTTTGTTCTGTCTGTTTTCAGGGAGTTTCTCTCTCAGTATTGCCTCGGCACTCTTTATACGCTGAATATCAGCAGTCACCAAGATGAACAAGCAAAGGAAGCAGTACCGAGGGAGTTCCCATTGATTTTTAGTTTTTGTTCCACTGCAAATAGGTCACAGGCTCGCAGAGCATAAAACAGCCTGACTGGCGCTGACAACCCAAAGATAGTGAGCTGGGGCACCGCAAACGCTTCTTGCCTTCTTTCCCATCTCTGAGAATAAGTTCCAGCCCGCCTCCGGCTTCATCAAGCACAACTCCCCAAATCCTAGCGCGAGTGCAGTCCTGGGGCGTCTGGCTGACGCTTGGCCGGCTCGGGGACACTGCCAGGCGGTGGGCTGAGCTCCGCTGGACCGGGCCAAGTGGCCTGAGGCGCGCCCGCAGCGCTGGCGGAGCAGGAGTCTGGCGCCCGGCAGGAGGCTGCGCTGCCCTGGCCGTGGTAGCCTCAGCTTCCAGGTGTCCCTTGTCAGCGCTGGAGCGAGTGAACCCGGTGGACTCCACCTTCAACACGAGGCGTGGATCTCACTCCATCCTCGCTTACATAAGGCGGGCGAGCGCGCTCCCGCCTCCGCCTCCCTCCGCCTCCCCCCACGCGGAGTGGGGCCGCGCCCTCCACTCCTCCTCTGCCAGCGCCTCCCAGGACCCCCTCTCGTCCCACTCCAGGAGGTGACTGTCGCCGGACCGTCGGTGGGCGGGCGGCAGCCGGGGCGTCTCTCTCCTGCACAGGAGCGCGAGGATAGGAGCCAGGAGCGCCTCGCCCGCTCGCATCTCCTCCCACTCTCGCCACCTCCCCTCCACGGCGTCTGTGCGATCCCCGCGGGCGCGGGGACCCGAGAGCAGCGCCCGCTCCGCTGGCGGTGGAACTGCGGGAGCGGCCGTGGTGGCCGCGCTGCGCCTCCCTGCCTTTCCCGAGTGGGGGCAGAGCACTCGCAGGCGGGAGACGTCAGTGGCTAGGCGCAGAGGACGAGGGACCTTCAAACTCCTCCTCGGAGGCTCTTCTCCACCCCCTTTGGCCCCTGCCCTTGGAGAAAGTGGAGTGTGGCGCTCGGGCGGCTGTTATTTCTCAGGACTGCCTGGTGGCGGCTGGATTCAGCCTCCTGCCCGGCGGGGCTCTCTGCTGTTCGCGCGCGTCTCTTGGTGGCGTTCCCCTTCCCCGCACACCTCTGTCGACGATGAGGAAAGGTCTGCGGGCGACAGCGGCCCGCTGCGGACTGGGACTAGGATACTTGCTGCAGATGCTTGTGTTACCTGCCCTGGCCCTGCTCAGCGCCAGCGGCACCGGTTCGGCCGCTCAAGGTAAGGGGGTCCACAGGGCGCGGCGGTCACCTCCCTTTGCTTCTGCCTTGCCTCTTTTCTGCCTCTCCGTCTCCCCGGTGATCCTAGCTTCCTCGTCTGCCTGATTGCCTCAGTGGAAACCACTTTAAATTTCACTTTCCGAACTAGTTAAGAAACCAGGTTTTCAGCATTAGCTCCAGCTGAGGATGGACCCGGGGTATGAAAGTGTGGCCGCTGCCGCCGCCTCTGTGCCTGTGGGATTCTGGAGTGCTTTGCACTTTCAGCCCCACACGCGGACGTTATTGCATACTGTACACATGGAGGTTTCCAAAGGCACTGGATAGTGGCGGTGTGGTGTGCCAGACATGCGCCCCGATATGCGTGGTGTGCAGAGACTTCCCGCGGTGTGCGGTGGCTGGGCTTGCTGATCTTCTCCCATCTCAGCTAAGGAAACGTGTCTAGGACCTATAGGTGTTGGTGCCCTCAGTCTGCTGGTGGGGCGTTATGGAGATGTTCAGTTTGCCCAGAAAGGACAGGCTTCGGATGTAACTGTTTCTCCACTGGCAATATCTCCGTGTACCCTTCCCGCCAGGCGAACCTTGAAAAACTTCATACCCACAACCCATGGTGAGAGACTCTAGCTGTTTCAAGCCAAGTCTACAACTCCCAGGAGTCGGGGTACTACTAACCAGTTTTAATGCACGTAAGCCTTGAAGTAAGCGTGTGACATCCTGAGCAGAGCCGAGTTAGGAGGGCAGCAGTTGTTCAGAGTTGAAAACGTGTGAAGGCAGAGGGGAGGCACCTAGACTAAGGGTCATCTTTTGGTGTGTGCGGGGGGGGGGGGGGGGATGGCGTCCCTTCTTGCTCAGTGAGTTTTAGGAGTTGGTGCAGTTTCCAGCGGTTCAAACTGGAAAGTGGGTAAAAGAAAGGCGGAGCTTTCTGGTTTATCTCCTGTCACCGAGGCATCTCATCCAAGCCCAGTTCCCACCCGAATCCTTCATCCACTAAACAAAAAAGTATTTATTTATTTTATGCCTATAGCCAGGAGACGATATCGCTTTGAAAGAGGCAGCAACTGAGAAGCAGTTCAGAGACCTTCCTATCTACACACACACACACACACACACACACACACACACATACACACACACACGTCTGGTTTGTTCCACTTCTTTTATGAATTTGGAGAGATGGGGAGGCTAAGCCGTAACCCGGACTCCTCCATTGATGCGCCTAGACTGGTTTTTCCCACTGCACACTTCATCTCCTAAAATCTCAATGCCCTGGTGCAGGAAGAGGGTGATGAATGCAGAAGGCAGCCTGGAGGCCAGGCAAGTCTGGTGCTTGCTCCCGAAAGAGGTATCATTAGCAAGGCAGTGTGAATCAGAGATAGCTACTTAAGAAGAATGTGGGTTTTTTTTCCCCCTGCTACATTACTAAGTGGCTATGCTCATAAATCCTTCCTTCCTTTTTTGGACTGACTCTCCCATTCTTGGGGGTCAGCTCTGCACACTCCCAGAGCACATCTGACCATTTTCAAGGGACTCTGTGTTGGAAAGCCCATATTTCTTGAAATTGATCAGAAGTTCTCAGGACACTGGCCAGGAATGCTTAGAAGAGGACCTTAGGAAGCCTAAGTGAGCAACCTGAGGAACAGTTCTGGCAGCAGCTATGTGACTCCTGCTGGAAACCCTTGTCATTACTGGGTGCACAAAGAACTAAGCCTTTGGGGTTGAGGAGCAGGGTAAGAAATGGTTTGGGAGCAGGCAAGTTAAAGTCCCCAAAGATGCCAAAAGGAAGCAGGATCCCTGCGGAGAACTTACAACAGCCAAATTAAAAAGACTGGGTAGGAGAAGAATCGATAGAGATAATCAAATGGGGAACTGTAAGTGGATTAATATTGAAAGGAGGGAGCAGAGCCTAAAAGAAAAGGAACCCCGGATTCTCTTTGCCTCTTGCACTTTTTCTTCGTCTGCTCCAGACAAGGCAAAGACTGAGGATTAATTCTGATCGTAGACAGCAAAAGAAAAGCAGGTTCAGCTGTGTGTGTGTGTTTCTTGGTGTGGTTTTTCTCCATTTACTTTAGTTCAGGGAGAATAACATTTCTCCTTCACATCCCATGGTCTGAGAGGCAGGATTCCTACTTTTATCTTTGTTATCCTCCATGTTCCAGACCACCAGCTCTTCCTGTGTTATCTGTGCTACATCAAAGGAAGTGTAAAGCACAGAAATCTGCTATCAGCTACTGTCCCTGTGGCTGCTACTCATTAGCCAGGCCTGTTTACTACTGACCTGCTGTTAACACTTTCTTCTCAAGGCATTCACTGCAGGATGGTCTGGGAGGCAGGCTCCCATCTCCTCTCCTGTATCCTTTCTCTTTATTTTGCATTAGAGCTCCCACACATACCCTCAAGGTGCCATTTGCTTGTTCTGATACTTTAATGACCCCAGTGGGCTATTTTTATGAATGCAAGCACCTATGCAATTAGAACAGGGACATTCATTAGGTACTTTATAATGTGAAGGGTTTTAATCTGTTGGAGCAGTACTGTGAAAATGAGCTTTTGAAAATAAATATGTATCTAGTTGAAAACAGCCTAGGAGAGAGAGGGGAGGAAAAACAGCACTTAAGATAGAACAGAGAGAGTATCATTTGTGAGTGAATGAGTTTTGCAACTGTGGTTTAAAGACAGACAGCAGTCATTTTAAACAGGTCCTTGGGAAATTCTCTAAGCTGTAGGCAACAACGTTCCTCTCTCTGCATGGGCTCTAATTGTTTCATTGAAGATTGCTGGGAAACCTTCACTCCAGGGAATTGTCAGGGCTCCTGACTTCCAAGAATGAAATATTTTTACTAGGAAGAGCGAGAGGAGAGGAGAGGAGAGGAGAGGAGAGGAGAGGAGAGGAGAGGAGAGGAGAGGAGAGGAGAGGAGAATGTGTTCATGAATTATTGTCTTCTATCATGCCAGCCTTACACATTATAATGCCTCTCTTATCTGCCACCAACTAGTGTTATGTGTGCTAACACCTTCAAATTCAGACCAGAAAATTACTGAGGACAAGTCAAAGATAATTCTCATTGCGTTAATTTATAATGTGTTCAGAAAACAAGTAACACAATTCTCTTGGAGAGAAGGAAATCATACTTTCAGGACTTTATGCGTGTTGCTGTGTTACTGATGAATTTGATTATTATACTCTCATGTACTGCTCAATTGGGAGAACAAATTCATGCATTCTCTTTGGGGATCTGCAATAAGTGAAAATAGGCAAGTTGGCCTTTGTTCGGCAGGTAATCCTGTGCATTCTAACTTAGTGATAAAAAGTCTTCAGAGAACAAAGTTTCCAAGCACCTACTTTAAAAAACAAAGCAAGGAGTGTGGTGGTATACTCCTATAAGACTCTCACTGAAGGAGGCTGAGGCATGAGGAATATAAGTTCAAAGCTACCCTGTACAACAAAGCCAGACTTTGTCAATAAAACAAAGAAATCATTACATTATAATAAACATCCTAGTTAAGCAGGGAAGGATCATTTAAAGTGTCTATCATTGCACCTTGGGAACAGATCATCATCAGAATTCATACCAATATACGCAAACAACTCGCCTAAGGATATAGTGGAGGCGTGAGATGTACTAGCCTCACTTTCTTGGCTTATTTAGTGTTATTGTTGAGACTTAAATCCAACCGCCCTCTGCGTGCGGTATCCCTCCTATTTGCATGATTGGGGGAGAATGTGCTTCATTAGGCCTTAACTGGACATAGCACGTTTCTGATTTAGGTCATAGCTTTGCTGGAGCAGCAGAGGGAGTCACTTTCAGGAGAAGCACTGGGGATTGTAGTCATTTCTGGAAGATGCTGGAGGTAGAAATTGAGCCTAGACTCCGGTCTTGAGGTTTCAGCCTAGATCACATGTGTAGTTGACCTTTGTGTCTGGGGCACTTAAAGTCAAATCTGTTTCCATTTCCTGCACACTCGCTTGAATAGAGTGTGTATCAGAAGGGATGTTCCTAACAAACTACTCTGGTCCACTGGTATTATATCCCAGACTGTGTGTTGCTTGTTGGAGACTTAGACTTGAATAAACTGTCTTCAACCTCAAAGCAGACCTGTCAGCATGGCATATTAATTTCTGAGTTATAACACTGCGTTCAGATATGTTCCTTGTGTCAACGAGGCTGTCTCTCTTCTGTGAGTGATAGTGGGGACAATTCTAACATTTTTATACATAGAGGATTAATGGTAGTGATTTGGTTGCCAGTAGTAGGGAGGGGACACTTGGGGGTTGAGGCAGTCCAGGCATACACTCTCATTCATTCTTCCCCTCTTCTGCATTGGCTGGTAACTCATGAGCCACACACCTCTGCCCCCACCTGATCCCATTACTGGAATTACAGCTGTGCACCAGTATGTCTATGTTGGAAGTGGGATTTTCCTGAAGTATTTCAAAAGTATTACTTGTATTCAGATCCACCCACTTCTTGATAATGAGGATTGGGTCTAGGTCCCTGTACATGTTGTGCCAGGCAACTGCTATGGCATGCTGCTGTAGCCTCATCCCGATTTACTTGGAGTCAGTGTCTTTCGTTTATGACTTTGGGGAGGTCCAAGCCAAGAACTACTCCATGCTGTATGGCCTGCTCTTCCTGTTAGCGCAGTGCCTCGTAAGTCTCCCAGCCTCTACTAGCTACGTGCCTATGCCTAAGTTATTTAACTTTTCAGTGCCTTAGTTTCCTTACATGGAAGATGAGAAAAAAAATGCTGTAGTCATACTTGGGTTGAATTAATAAATGTAAACCAACTAGAGTAGTAGGTAGCTCTCAGGAAGTATTGTAATTCCTTGGCTTCCAACTTAGAAAAAAAAAAACAGCAAAAAGTGAAGCAACTGCACCAGTATTTCAATGGATTCAACTCTATTTAAATTTTCAGATTTCATTTCTTGTGATTGTGGTGAACATAAACATTAAAGAGTCATTGCTATATTTTTCATGTCCCTCTCTGACCAACTTTGAAGACAAAGCTAAACATTTCAAGAGACCTTTATGTTTATTTTACTTATAGTTAAGACAAACACATTTCTCCTGCAAAGCTGTCGTTCTGTTTTAAATTATTGATAGTGAAGTTCTGCACTTAACCTCAAATACCTTATCTTCTTTCTTCCCTCTTTATCTCTCTCTCTCTCTATTTCAATTACCATCTCCCTCTCAGTCTCTTAATCAACGACTTCCTGGATCCCTGCGTGGATTCCTTTATTCTACTGCTTACTTGTATTTATTGCTGTTTGTATTTGTTAAGGAGGACTCCATGAATCTGAGTACTTTTATATAGAATGTCAGTTCCAGAATGTTTTAAATACAAACTCAGTGACAGTTTTGTGCTACTGAGTTGAAGTTCATTTTCAGGAGTAATTTTGAAATGCTGCCATATTCTTATTTGTAATTTTTTTAAAATGTAGCCTATAGTTTCTCTTGTGTTTTGTCTTAAAATTTACAAAGTTTTGATACAAATTATTTTGTGCAAGTATCTCTTGCACAAAACTCACAGAATCAGAAGTACTCAATGTGTGTATCCTCTCTAGCAATTTGTATACGCCAAAATACTTTTTAATGAAAGTTTAAGATGTATGCCTCAAGTAGGTATACTCTTTATAAGGAAAAATGAGAAAATATCAAGCTATAATTTGAGCATTCATTTAAAAGTATTGGTTTGCATTTGAAATGTGGCCTTTCTCTCATTCTGAACACTACTGCCCCCACAGAATTATACAGGGAAGTTCTGAAATACACAAAAGAATGTACTAGAATTAAGGCACTTAAACAGACCTTCTCCACACAGGGCTGAAGTACTGTGACATCAATTAAACTGAAGTTATAATCTAGAAAGTCAGCTACAACTTTGAAAGTGCCTAACCTGCAGAATTTTGTCCTTACATCAGTATACCTTTTATTAGCAGAGAACAGTAACTCGAAAGTGCTTTGTGTTGCAAAGTGAAGCATAACATATGAAAACTACAATGTTTGGGGAATACCCTCTGCTAATTAAACCACACACCGTGTCT
Source organism: Alexandromys fortis (assembly GCF_014885135.2). NCBI lineage: Eukaryota > Metazoa > Chordata > Mammalia > Rodentia > Cricetidae > Alexandromys > Alexandromys fortis. The sequence goes on along the minus strand of NW_026068078.1, from coordinate 439,194 downwards.
TACTTTCTCACGGAAGAGAACGGGAACAAGGTGAACCTTCATCATATTGACATGCCTACTGGAGTTCTTATTTCAAATAGGAGAAATAGCATAATCCTATTAGCATATGATATTGATTAATCAAATTTAACTCCAGAGTTACAAGCCTTATTTATTTTAAAATGTTGTGAGAATAGGGGGCTATACTTTCATTAATCATTGTGTCATGCAGCTTCTGTGGCTAGTTTCATTTCTCAGCAATTATGAGAGCAGTAAAAGGCCTTAAAAGATGAACACATACTTTTTGTCCAGCTATGGATGCTAAACAGAAACTCCTTCAATACATTTAACAGGCTTAATGAGTGCTAGAATTTCTAAAAGTCTTAATTGATTATTTAATTGTGGACTACTCAAACTTAAATATATTTCATTGTGTTCTATTTTTTCCCCTATTGAAAAGTCTTATATAGGAAGCTTAATTTCAATAAAAAAATAGGTTGGTGCTTATATATTAAAATGTTTCTGAAGTTCACTTATTAAACCAAATGTGTCCAGGAACATAAATGCTGGCCTTTGTTTCTCACAGTTCATAAAAGCTAAGGTGAGTATAGAAATTATGAAATTATTAAAAGATAATAATATAAAAGTTTTGAAGTAAAAACTTTGAGAAAAATTATCATGTAAAATTAACTCAGAAGTTACATTCTCACAGAAAACAGAAGTTTTATATATTGTATTAGGCTGTAGGATGCAACATATTTCTAATCATTAGCAAAGAAAATTCAAAAATAAGATTAAAATTAAAGGAAGAAGTTTATCATTCTACTTCCAATATGTTTACAAGTTTGTTACTTGTACTTAAATATTCTAAATAATTATGGTATCTTTTTTTTAAAATACCATGAACTGAAGGAGTCCTTTTGAAAAACTAACTCCTTTGAAATTAAGCAGTCAACTTACTTTGACAGAACCTAAAAATGATAGTGACCATAGGACTGTTAACTATTTTGTGGGTTTTGAGATCTCTGTTATCTCTAATCTAAGCCAAACAAACCCCAAATTATCACCTAAACAAAAACTGGAAGATAAGAAAGAGGAGTAAATTCTGATAACTCTGAGATTGTACTGGTCTTGGCTGTTAGTCAAAAGAAAAGTGATATATTGTATCTCATTCGAGTAAAGACTGCAAAATGTACACATTGTGGCCACCCAGTGGAAAGTTTCAAGTTTAGCAAGTAGTAATGCTGTATCACTCTAAATAAAATAGCAACTATGTTGCCTCTCCTTTTCTTTGCAATCTTCTTCATTCTGGATCCCTAAAATGATGCGAGACTTGTGTCATAAGTTGACTTAAGGGACTCAACCCAAGGACTGAAGGAAGCTGACACTTGCCCCCTCTTCACACACAGGGCCTTCACCTTGAAAAACAGAAACTCAACTCTGACTGTTTTCAGGAGTGGAGGGGAATCTTTTTGTTTGTTTGTTTTTTATTATTCGTTATTGGTTCAATCTGAACTAGAGGCCTAAGTAAGACTGATTTCTCCTCATAATATTGAAGAAGTTAATGATATAAAGCTTACATATAAATCATGTTGTCTTTCTCCAACTGACAAAAGGATTTCCAAAGTGTTTTCAAAGGCTGTGTGTGTTAAGAAGTTGTATCTGAATCTTTCATGTATCTGTTTAAGCAAGATGTGCTTGACTGGGAATTAGATGAGCACTAATCCGAGACCCACCAGTGATTTTTTTTTTTTTTGAAATGTGTCACTTAATCTGAAGCTACCTTGTTAAACATTGGCACTGGCAACAATACCCTGTTGTTTCTGAAGGCTCACCTGCTTGGAAGAAATCCGATAGCATGATGCTCAAATTATATGAGAATTCTTAGGGACAATTGTCCCTAAAAATGAATTTGCTTAAGTGGAACTGACTTAATAGAATTACACTGCATTTGGAAAGTGTTATCGCTGTCTGCCTCTCCATGGTGAGTGAAAATCTTTATTTTTATACCACTACTACACACATGTCTCTCTCTACAAATAATGAAAAAGACTACAGTGAAACTGCTACCATTATCTTGCAATCACATGATTGAGAAAACTAGAAAGATGGCTGGGAACATTTTCAGCTGTAGGTATGACGTCCTAGTTGTAAAAAGGAGGGATTGTTATACTGAATTTATTATAAGTCAAATGAAAGACATGCAGGCAATTTTGAATCAATTAAATAACTAGCTTTTATAGGATGATTTTAATGAAATGAATAAATTATAAGGAGTAGGTAAATACAGTTTGATAATCTCCTATGAACATGTATGTGTATGTGAGTGTATGTGTAGCAATGAGTGTGCACTGTGTATCTGTAGTATCTTTGATTTTTTAGAAGAAAAACATTTTCAAGGAGAAAATAAACCTGTCTAATCAATGCTTTATTTTTACTTATGGAGCTCATTTCTGACGGTGATTATAAACTGGCAACTCAGATTTCATCACAAATATCCTACTAAAAAATACATCCCACTTTTCTGCAGAAAGTTGCCTTTGCAAATTGCTGAGTCATTTCATTGTGTGGTGTAGAGACTCACCTGTCTCATCTGTTAGCAACAAGTTGTCTCCTGATACCACGTGAGGTCGACTTTCTGTAGCCTATGGCAAACAGATGCAGGACTTGTGATGTTTTCCCCCATAGCCTTATGGTGGGCTCTCATGCACTGACTACAGTTGAATGTCTATGATCAGTAGAATATCTATTTCCAAGCAGGCAGGGGAACAACTCTTGCACAGGGTCCTGAATCTTTCTGACTTCTCTAAGAGAGTCAGGGTTGTTCTGGAAGTGCCAACCATGAAGTGATCTTATACATGGGCCCACTGAAGGCAAGGTCAGCTGGGTGTATAT
>NW_026068078.1:422884-436289 GCF_014885135.2 Alexandromys fortis | reverse complement strand
AGCAATTTTGAACTGGCATTTTAAAAATCCACAAATTCTAGAATTCAGATGGCCATGTTCAACACTCCATCATGCATACGTCCTTCATGGTAGACATGGGGTTTTCATAGCAAAACCCATAGGATACTGTGAAAAATGACAAAGGAACTATTATTCCTGACAAAGTTTTGTGATTACAAGTCTAAAAGTTAATGCAAAAGGTTGCCTGTTTAATGCTGAATTGCAAATCTAAAAGGAGGATCTTAAAGATAACAGCAGACTCCAGAGTCCTTGGGTTTATTTAGCATTCAGTGACAGTCACTAAGTTAGGGAAAGGAATGTTCAAACAACACACTTGAGGAAAAGTGATTTTTTAATAGGAAGGAACCATTTCTGCTAATAGCCAGTAACTGCACATAACCCCGCTGACATTAAAAGTCCATTAGCTAAGCCCAGTTTAAATACCAGCTGATGCCGTGTCAGCTAAATGTATGCTGGCATGTTTTCATAGAATGCAGTAATAGCAGTTCTGTATTTCCTTTCTAAACCTATGTGCATTAAGTAAAACAAATGCCATCTGATAGTAGTAGCAGGACTGCTGCTAAAGAGGCAGAGATTTGTGATGAAACAAAAGTAGCAGTCTCTGGAAGAAGAAGATAATATGTGGCAGTGATGTCTTTGAAAGAAATCATCTGGAGTAGTTTAAGCTGACATTCTAAAGGAGTTGTTTCCATAGGAGCCTGCATTCACATAAGGTGCCCTGAGAAGTTCACTTAAAGAGATTTTTTTTTCTGCTATTAGCTACAATGTTTATTTTTCCATATACTTTGAAACCACAGGAAGTCCTTCCACAAACGGTTATGTGTGTAAGTGGGGAGGCCAGTGAGGGTCTAGAAGAGGATCTCACGAAAGCACAGGTATAATTTAACATGCTAATGTTTATAAATGATCTCTGGGGCAATATTTTAGAAGCTGTGTGATATGTATGTGTTGCCTGCAATGAAAGTGATGGTCGAAATGCTCATATCAGGCCCTAACCGAATTCCTTAAAGATATTTCTCACCTTTAGAAAATTTTAGACAAAACTTGAATACAGTCGATTATTATAGATTTAGCAATCTCTTGTAAGTCATCTGAGAATAGACTGTAAGCCAGGGTTCTGCAAGTGTGACACCATGGTGGTGCTGAACACGGCTGCTCAGTCGTCTGGTGTGAGCAGAAACCTGGGCAGTACTTAATCAGCGGCCGTCATGCTCACACCACTCTAAAGCACTAGGAGACCGCCCGAGCCACCTCCCCCTTCCCCATTATCAGACCATTAGCAAAACCCAGCATAAATCAGGAGGGCGGAGCCCAAGTCAGCACATGACCCCATCACATGTGCACAAGTTTCCTGGGCATCTTCATAATTGTCACTGAAATTTTTATCACATTTTCTTGCCTTTGGGGTTCTGAGTTCTGTTCTCTAACCAAATGTCATGACTTGTACTTATTTCTACTTTGAAATTAAGTGAGCATTTTTTTTCACATGGTAAAAAGTAAAAGCCTTACATGTCCCTGTATTTCTTGAAAAGAATGATAGCAAAAAAGAAAAAAACCTACTCTTTAACAAAAGCAGAGATTTTTTTTCCTTTGGTGTGACTAGATTCTCATACAAGCGTTTCTTAATGAAATCAAGAAGTTCTCTTTAGTGTCACTAACTGCTTTAATACATCCCAGGACACTGTAAATGTTCATTTTGAATGAATTGTGAGCTTCCATGGTCAGAGTTTATGAAATTAAATTACTAACCAAAATCCCATTTACTGACATATTATATGAAGGCCTTGGTGAATAAACTTGTCTTTAGTGCATAACACAGGCATTAATAACAGATGGGAACATGTCTCACTCCAAACAAGTGAACTTTGATTTTTAATTTTCAACCTATTTTTAAAGACTAAAAACATCTTTTATAATGGCTATTTCCATACATTTTTTTCTTTTGTAGTGCTTGAAATTTAATTCTATTGTGAAATGAAAAGAGAATGTCATTGTATTTGGCTGCATAATAAATGTGTACCCATCTACAAACTTGTATTATGAAATTGAATTATGTTGAAAATATAACAAGATGGTTGTAGATTGATTGAAATTGGACAGTTATTACATTAGCTTAGAACATTTCTTTTTTGTAAAATAACTCTGTGCTGTGTAATAGACTTGCTGTCTTGGGCAGTTTGAAAAGAATGCACCCTTCTTGGTATGACTACATTTTTCAAAGAATGGAGTAAACACATTCCCACTTAAATGTGCTAATTTATGCTTGTCAGGCTTTTCTGAAAATAGTCCATGTCCACTCAGATTTATCATGACCACATTCACAGAAGTGGATGGCTTTGTTTCTCCCCTCTTCTCTCTCTCTCTCTCTCTCTCTCTCTCTCTCTCTCTCTCTCTCTCTCTCTCTCTCTCTCTCTCTTTCTCTCTCTTTTCTTGACTCCCAGGAAATTAAAATCGTACTGTTCACATGGCTGTGCACACCTGGGAATGTAGCCTGAATCTGAGTGTTTGGGTGTGATAATTTTCAAGTTGAAAAAATATATAAAATATAACAAAATTTATTTAAATATTCATATATATGAATAGTGGGTATCCTGTGACAACTGGGACTAGAAATCCTGCCATTATGTCTGTGAGTCCCTTGGCAAAAAATGAGTAAAGTGTGCTGAACTTTGAGTCAGGCACTCATGTACAAGTATAAAAATCTTAGTTTCACTTCACACTGGGAGCAAAAGATAAAAATAATTGTAGTATTGATGTCGTAGAACTGCAGGGAGGAATGGGGTTATGCAAAGTGAAGAGCTGAGGACAGGGCTTGGCACTAGACAAACACTTTGTGCACTTTGGTCTTTGATAGATCTGTTGCTGTTTTATTCTTATCATAGATGGCTACACTACGTAACTGTGTTCATTTGGCATTGCTAAAATTCTATTACAAGAATGAGAGGACTGTGTTCAGTTGGGATTAATATCAAATGGAGGAACAGCTGATGGGCCAACAAAAATGTTTTATTATTAAAGGTACATTTTTAAAAGAAATTGTCACATTTTAAAAGTGAAAAGCTATACCAAATCATGATACATTTTACATTAAAGTACTTTGGAAATTAATATTTGCTTTAGTGTGAGATTTTAAGAACACAGTTCTTTTTACTTTATGTATGTAAGTGTTTGCTGTGTATATGTGCATGTGCCTCTGGAGCCAGAAGAGGGTATATGACCCCCGGATCTGGCACACCAGTCACTTGTGCATCATGTAGGTCCTTGGAGTCAAACCCTAGTCCTCCATAATTAGAAGTGCTCTTGTCCATCCAGCTATCTCTCTAGCCTGAGTGACATTTTTTTAATAGCAAATTCTGAATCTAGAATGTATTTCAGCTTAACCAGCATTTGATAACTTTAGATGAAAAACACCCATTTATTCTTTTTAAACGATGCATTGCAATGTTTGTTAAATGGAGGTTAAAGACTAAGAAAAATTAATTATTGAACTCTATTTTTTTGGCTAATATTTAAACTCTTTCTAAAGGAATTGAAACAATTAACCTTTTTCATTATGTCAAAAGTTTTAACATTGCAAAGCATTTACTGATTCTAAAATGAAAGCAAAAGTTAATTAAACTAAAATTTCCAAGCAAGGCCAGAGTTCTTCATATGCTCAGGGTATATATTAAGATGAAAGCCAAAAAGAGAGAAGAAATTAATTACTTGCCCAAACTCTTCAATGTATCTACATGTATAGCGTGTACGTGTATGTGGGTGGGGGTATCTAGTTATTACTGGATCTGGTCTCCACTTAATTGAATTAAATATTTTAAATGGATTCAAGGAGAGGCCAATGGAGCTCTGCAGTTTCTCTTAGGCATCCATCTACAACTTGTATTCTGTAAGAACTAAAAAGAATATTTGCAAAGATTATAGTCCTGTTCACAAAAACGTTTCCAGTGTGTAGTTATAAAAGGAAAATTTATGGTTGGTTGAATAATGACTGTATTTTGAGAAGAGTAAGGGCAAAGAAGAAGTTTCCCAGTTCCAGAGACTATCCAGTATTGTATTTTATGGTTCACTGTGATATTACTCACACTTTTGTTCTTTTGTTTTATGTTTTTTCAAAATATGTCCACTTGATAAGTGCATAACCAAAGAGCACAACACAAACTACTGCAGTTCTAGACCCTTTAGCAACCACAATTTGATAGATACATTAAACAATATACTGAACAAGGGCCCGGCATTCACCACATTAGAACCCTCCCTTAGGGGGCAAAGATCTCTTTGTAGTTTGTGTTATGCAAACATAAGATTTAATGTCATTTATTTTTTAACCCTACTTTGTCCTTCCCCACTCCCCTGAACGGTGTCCTAAGAAATATCCACTTTTTGGAAAGGGAAAGTTATAGGGACTCTATATAATCAGAAGTGAGTGTCATCTACATAATTTTAAAAACTCTTATCTTTATAGATCTTATTCTGTTGAAAGAATCTAGCAGAAGCAATCTGGAATGTTTTGGATGATTGATTATTAGCCTGTTTATCTGGTGATTATCACTACATATAGCATTTAATTTGTAGTAGTTTTCTTGGAGGATTTCCAGGAGTAAAAAAAACACAATGCCTGAGTGATGAGCCTGTACTTTTGATTCCTTCCAGCATGTGTCGTCTCCTTAAGGAAAAATCAAGCTTCTCAATGTTGATGTTTTAAACACTAAGATGGTTTACAGACTGTCAGTACGCAATTGCCAAAGGTTTTTGCTTCATTTTTTAATTGATGTAAGCATTACCTATAGTTCCTAGAACAGATGATTTGCTATTTTACTGAACGGGTAGAGGAGCCATTCAGAGTGTTATGTTATTGAAACCAGAAAGTATTTCTTGAAGTCCCATATAGTTGAATGCTAGCAAAAATTTAAATATACTCAAATATTGAATGGTGTTGTATTAGGAAAAGACGCATGTTACTTTAATATGGTCACATATAGCCATTTCACTGAAGTGGAGAAGCAAAGATGTTTTTTGGCCATTACCCTCTGACCTGCAGAGTGGAGTTGGGTAAATGGAGCACCACATGCAGAGCCCTTTCTCTTCAAACGCTTGCCTGTGTAAACTTCACATTGCTGGCAGGATAATTTGTGCGTCTATGTCTTGCTTAACTCCTACAAGCTTTCTATAACTACAGGGTTATACTCTCCCCTCAGCAGGCCCTTGCTTCAGGTTAGACCATTTATGGCCCCAGTAGGACAGAACCTATACCTACCTACCCCAGACTTTGTAGCAAGCCACAAATGGCTTAAAGCCATTCTTCTCTCTTACTCCTTCATTCCTCCGCCATTCATTTCCCCTCCTCCAGGTTTCACACACTGTTCATTTCAGTTTAACTAGGTCAGTAAAATGAATTCTCATACCTGCCTTTACTGCCCTTCTCTTCCTGCGTTCCCAGCTACACGTCAATATGGTGAGTGTTTGGTCCCGAGTCACACTGTTGTCTTTAGCACTTGACATAGAATTTGACACAAGGGTAGTATATAATATCCTTCTTTGAATGGTACTGATTAAATTCATGTTTCTGCATAAATAACCTTGGAAACCATGAGTGAAAATATTTTTTCTTCCTTTAGGTTGACTATGTCAGAAATTATACCACAGCCACAAAAAGCTAAGAAATTAACCAAAAGGTCAGCTTTCTTCACTTTAGAGATCCATTTCCATTGGATTTTCTATCTTACATTGAGTTCATGGCTCTTTAGTGATGAATTTTTGATTCTATGATATATGACACAAATAAACTCTAAATAATGATGTACAAAAACTTTACACAGCTGAACTCAGTGCCCCAGTCAGTCTGCTTTAACAGAACAGGGAGCTGTGGAGGTTCATAAATCAGAAGTTCCTGATTATTTGCCAGAGACTTTTTGCAGTTCTTCACTTGTTGATATTGATAATAAAAACTAACTTTCCAATTTTTATGCATCATTTATTGCTCTAGGAGATTGTTATTTTTCTCTCTGGCAGGATGTGAGAGTATATATGTAATGCAAGGCTAAAATGTAACAGTCCTGTGGAGACCTATTGGCCCAGAGTCAAGATAACCAATCCATTTGCATCATGAATAATCACTATCCTTTTCCTATTTTCTGAAGATATTTTTTGTGGACTTATGGCCTATTATTTTTACATTAAATATTTTAATTTTTAGACTGGAAAATTATACAGTAAAATAATATTACAAAGCATTATTGAATGAATCAAAAGTTCTTACAGGCATTGGATTATGTGACTCTGCTAGTCGTGAAAAAATTCTAACAAGGAGTAACTCCTCTAAGACTACAGCAAACACAGCCCCAACTTGCCCTGGATAATTACTGCGGAGATCTATGTGGGGATCTTTAACTAGTGCTGTTTGTAATCAGGCAGTCTGATGCTTGCCTTGCCATAGCGCAGAGGAAGTGGTAAGGAGACAGACCTGTAATTAGCAACATCAGGTGCCCAGAATGGAATGCCAAAGAGATGGTCAAAGAGCAAACACTGCTTCAGCAAAGACAGTTTAGACTCAAAGACATTTGAAGTTAAAAAAAAAAAAAAAGAGTTGAGAGCAGTATTAAAATAATACTTCTCTGTACACAAAGAAAAATGTAATAAACCCTTTAATGGAAGTTAACCTCTTCCCAGACACCTAAGTGTTCTGAGGAGAAGGCAGTTAAAGCCAAGATGAATGCTGATTTTACAGAAGGAATGATTTAACGTAAAGCTTTTTTGGTTTGTAAAATGTTTATTTGTGATTTTAAAATGTTTTGATCTTTGTGTGATTAAGGGTCATTTGAAAGAATTGAATGGAAATGAGTTTCCTTTTACAGAGTAATTTTCATGACTTCAAAGACACCAACTCATGGTTTCTTGATCATATAGCCTAAATCTCCTGTCAGTTAGCAGTCTACTCTGATAATCCATCTTACTTTTAAAAAGGGAGGAAAATATTATCCTTAAAGACTTTTAAATGGATAATAAGTCAAGTGGTAAAATATATACAACAAATCATGTAATTAATTTACAAAAAATGTATCTAGGTAATAATTTCTATTAACGAATTTCATTTAGTGGGGTTATTTTGATGCAGCAATATAGTCCACTATTTCTAACTAGAATCTATGGTGATGGCCTCAGTGTTATCTTTGAGTTGTTGTTTTCATGTTTGTTTCTTGTCAGGCTATCTGCGAAAATCTGCACTCTGAAGTCTTTTATGTCTCTCCATTATAAAGTGAAGTGAAATTTTATATGGAGTTTTTTTCTTCCTTCCTCCCTCCCTCTCTCTTTTCCTTTCACCTCCCCTATTTTTTTCTCCTCCCCTTCCTTGCTCACCTCACCTCCCCCCTCCAAATAAAGTTAAACTTTGGTTGTTTGTGCCATGGGAAATGCAGGGAAAGAGGAGACCTCATGCCAGAGAAAAGCATAGTGATGATAAATCTCTTTAACTCCATTCATGCTCAGATGTGTCCAGTATCTACTTGAGGGGAGTATTTGTCTTGCTGCCTGATGACTTTATATTTAATACTATAAAAGCAACTAGGGGAGCCATTCCTTTGCTGCCCTGCCTTTGCCAGGCATACCCTCAACTCCCACCATATTTTTATGTCAACCTCTTGCCCTACTTAAAAGGAAGATGTAAAATTTATTCTGGAAATTTGCCAGAACAGACCAGCCAGCCCTCAAAAATGCAAAGGAGAAAGATCTCTGTAGCTAAGTTAAAATAAACTTGCCACAGCTGACAAAAGTTATGCTTAGGATAACTCTACCTAAAAAAAGGCATCTTCATTATTGAAGGTCTGTTTGGTTCAAAGCAAGCACCAAATATGGGAGTTTCAAGAATGATCTAAAAGAGGGGAGATACAAAATGAGAGAAAGGAACGACTGTATGATGTATAACTTATCCGTATATTTCACTTACTTGAATTTCTTTTACTTCAGGTTGTTGAATGAATTAGACTATGCCTGACATCAAAGCAGTAGTTAATAAAGTTCTCAACGTGTGGCTCAATGGCTGCCTGAGGACTTGATAGCAGAAATTTAAACTTCTCTAAGGATAAAGTTGTGACTGGGATTTTAGCAATGGAGGGGTCACACTGTGTCCTGGTCTTTTAACTTCTTGTATGTCTTTCAGACCCAGATGATTCAGTTTATACTTACTTATGGAAGAAAGTAAGAAGTCTAGTATAGCTGAAATTACTTTTGTCCCATAGAGAAAAATGAGATAGAACAAAACAAGTGTGTGTGTGTGGGGGGTGGTATAGGCCTGTTCATGTGTATGAATGTGTGTGCACATGCATGTGGAGATTGGAGGAAAAATCCAAGGAGCGGTTCTTCAGGAGCCACCTACCCTGTATTAGTTTTGAGGCAGGGTATCTTTGAGTCCTGAAAATAGACAGGCAGCTAGGCTGGCTGGCAACTGAACCCTAGGGATCCACCTGGCTTCTGCCTAGACCTAGAGAACGACAGGCATGTGCCACCACATATGTTTTTATTATGTGGCTCCTTGGGGATAATCTCAGGTCCTCATCTTCTCTAGGCACGAACTTTACCAAGTGGGTTGTTTTCGCTAAACATGCATTACTTGTCTTTAAGAAACTCAAAATCTTGTTAGGGAGATTTAAAAGATTCCTGAAACATCTGTAAAGGCATAAAATTATAGGTTGGCATGGCTATAGTAAAAAAAAAAGTTCAGGAGATATAGACGCCTAGATGAATTTGGTCTGTTGCTGGAAGTTTCTGCTGAGGTAGAAGTCGAGAGCAGCACTGTTCTCACTTACCATGGCCAGTCCCCTGGGAGGGTCCTGTTAGAGCTGTGCTCGGCTGTGCACCAGGTACACCGCTTTCCATTTTCTTCCCCTTTTGGTTTTTGAGCACCCCCAGGCTTCTCTTTTTAATGGTTTATTATTTATGTTGAAGTGAGGAGTTACAGAAACTTGCTCTCTGGTTTCTCGAGTCTCTTTCTGGTTACTCTCCTGGGGTTACATTCCATTTCAGAATGCAAAATGAGCCTCCAACCCAAATTTAGCTGTTTTATGACATACTCTTTAGCTGAGCCCCTTAGTCCAGACGTGAGCACATTCTCAGCAACAAAGTTTGAGTGTGTCAAGTGGGTCAGGTTGGTTGTCTCCTTTTAAATATAGTTTCACATTTTGTAATTACTTGTTTGGATTTTGAGTGATGGTCTCCTTGGTACTCAAATGTTTATAAAATGATGTAAATCCTGGAGAGGATGGATATGCAGATATTTCTCTATCTCTTTAGAAGGTTATATGAGGGGAGGGAGTCTAGTGTATGAATCTTCATGGGTGGGAAAATTGAGTCAAACATAAACCACCTGTAGAACTACTTCGAAGTCAGTTGTGAGAATTTCTACATATTTTTCATAGGACACTAAATTGAAAGGACAAGGGGAGTTTCTATGAACAACCTTGAGACTTCAGTCTGAATTCAAAACATAAGATTAACTGTGTCCAATGTTTCCCAAATAAGCTTTAAGATATAGCTCCATTTCTGTGCAACCATGCAGTATTTGCTGTTGTGATGTTTTCATTGTAACCCCCTTTTTTGGGGGGGAGCACCTTTAAACTTTTTTTTTTTCTAGTATCGCTAGAGTAAACAGTGACAAGTATGCCAGTGAATGATTCCAAGACTCTGGCATTTTCCAGTTTTAGAAAAGTGAATGATAAAAACAAAACTGTGGGGGAAATGTGGGTGAAGTGTCTAAAGTGAGTTCATGGGAGAGTGTCAGCCTCGTGTGAGGTAGCTTAGTGTTAAAGATGTCTCAATTGATTGAATGCAAAATAAAGAGCTTTATTTTGTTTTATACTTTACTTATGTATGTGTGCCTACTCATTGTATGTCTACCATGAGGCCGCTGGCAAGTGCAAGTACCCATTGAGGCCAGAAGAGGGCACCAGACTTGGGAATTGTAGTTACAGGTGGCTGTGAATTGTCTTATTTGGGTGCTGCCAACACAGCCTGCATCCTTTGCAAAAGAAGCAAATGACCTTAACCAATGAGCCATTCCTCCAGTCCACTGAGCCTTCTCTCTAGCCTTGGAACTTGGTACTTTAGTGGAATAATGAAGTCACTGTTGAGATTTGAATGTGGAATGCTCCTATAGCTCCATGCTGAGAATTTAGCACCTAGCTTGTGGCCCTGTGTTGAAGGTGATATTACCTTCACAAGGCTGAGTCTCTCAGGTAGATATAGGCTATAAGGATGGGTCTTTAAGATGAGACGTACCCTAGTTCCTGTCTCATGCTCTTTTTACTTCCATTCATCAGCCATGTGAAGAAGCCACTGCTTTGTGCTCTTGGCAAAGTCCACAGACCTACCCCACCACGTCTTCCCTGTTCTACTGACTGAAATCTTGGGCCGAAATAATCTTTCCTTCTTGAATTGTTCATCCAGAAATTCTGCAAGTCCCACAAAAGTAACAAGTCCTATCATCTCATAACTTTCTCAAATGTAATCTGTAGTTATTAATTGAAATCAGTTCTTTCACTTAGCCCACTAACTGTAAAATAAGGAAGTCTGGGATTGGCAGGATGACTCAGTGGTTAAGATCGAGCACTCTTGTGTAGGAACTGAGTTTGCTTCCAGCACCCATGACTGGCTCACAGCCACCTGTACCAGGAACTCTGGCTTTTTTGGGGGAGCACCTTTAAACTTTTTTTTTCTAGTATCGCTAGAGTAAACTCTGGCTTTCTGATCAGCCTGTCACTGCCCTCATGTGCTCAAGTCCACAACCAGACACACAAAATAGGCACAAAATTTGAAAAATAAACGTAAAGCCTTTAAAAAATAGGCAATTTTAAAAGCATATGGAAACAGCATTTACAGAAGTAATCCTGAATTTTGGTTACATGTTGGTGTCCCTATTGACTTGCAACTAAAAAGCTGGGAAGGAAAAAAAAATGGAGGCTGAGAATTACTCTGGTAGTGCAAAAAGTTATGCTTACCTACCAATCAATAACCAGAAGTTTTTCTTTGCTGATTTTGTCTGCTAATACTAACTGAAAATATTAATTTGTAGTTATATGTTTTTGTGTTTAAAAGTTATAAGCAAGCCGGTACAAAATCAGGTATAAAGATGGTGGTTCCAGACTGGTATCAGTTATACACTGAGACCCTGTCTCAGCAAAATGTTTTATATAGATAATATTAGTTAATTTATTTGAATACATACAATGTATTTTGAATGAAGAATAAAATAACATCAGATGTTAAAATATTTTAGCTTTTTAATTTTATTGTTGTATAATAATTGCTATATTAACATCATGTTTATAAGTGATAGATTTTAATAACTTAATGTATATTAAATATTTATTTTATCATTAATTGTATAGTATTTGAAGTTGAAATTCTTATTTGAACTGAGATTATTATAGATTATATATAAAATTATAGTTATGTAAAATCAAAGTTATATGATATTCAAAATATCAGTTTCAGAGCTTTTATTCTTATGAACTTTGCCAATAAGGATAAATTCATGTAATGAAATGTTCTCAAATTTTAAGTTTGACTTTTATAAAAGACCTTATTTGTATGTATGTGTTAACTACATGAGTATATGTGTATCGTGGGCATTCAGTAGTCCATGGAGTGCAGAAGACAGTGCTAAAATTCATGGAACTGATGACCATATGGGAACTATGAACTTTGTCAACACCTGTTCTTTGTAAGAGCATCAAGTGCCCTTACTTCTGAGCCATCCCCGCCCCCCCCATGTCTTAGTTATTTTCCTACTGCTGCGAGTAGCTTACAACTCTAATGGTGAATCCAAAATCCTGGAGACGATCATGGCAACAGTCTAGCCAGCATGGTAGTAGCTAAGAGTTTGCACCTCTATATACAAACTATGGAGGTATAATCTTCACAGCTCACCTCCAGTGGGACACATCACTTCCAGCAAGGCCACATGGCCTAGACATTCACAAACAGTTCCATCAACTCTGAAACAAATATTTGAATATATGAACCTATGTTCTCCATCACAGTGCACCAGGATTGATTATAAGTATCTTCGCTTAAAGGTATTTTCACTAAAAGGTGGGACTGTGTTTGTATTAAAGGCATTTGGTACATCATATTATTGTCTTTGTAGTGTTATGTTACGACTTGAAATTAAACTGTTGGCTATTTGTATTTATGAGAAATCAGAGAAAGCAGTCATCCTTCTGTTGTTGTAAGCTTGTAATGTTGATAAGAGATTTAGATCGTCTCTAGTTTGCAAGGAAGTTTCACACAGTACAGAGCAAAAGCAACATCATGAAAATGCTATTTTAGCTTTAGAAAATGAGAGGCCTATTTTGGAGCCATATTTAATTTTTCACTTGAATTAATTCATTATGAAATGATAGGGATATAGTTTGATAATTATTTTAATGATTGTTTTAATTATACGTTGATTTACTAATTAGAAAGACTTAGATATTACAAGTAGTGAATTTGTTCTATTATCAATTTCTACTTACACTTTAATTATTTTAACATATTTCTGATGATTTTTTCCTTTTTAAAACACTTTGTCATTGGCAAAAACTCTTAAACTTATATTGGGGAGCAGGACAAAAGTGTGCATGTATGCTTATTTATACAACATATGAAATTCTTCTTAAAATATTTCCCTTATCAATTTCATTCTTATTATGAAACTTCATGTAAGTCTACCACCAGTAAGGTCTATAAAGAGCAAGATGCCTTACAATGAGATCACATAGTTAGTTACCTACATTGAGTTACCTTCTGCATAAAAGGAAAAATTACTGGTGACAACTCCCTTTTAATGGGTGCACCATAAAGAATACAACAAGATCATGCATTGCTTTTTTAACCATGGGGAAGAAATTAGGTCTAGTTCATGGTGGGTTTTCTTTAATTAAACACATTTTATTCATATCTGAAGAGTTGTCGTCTTTCAGAAAGACAATGTTTAAAATGGATACCTTTCTATCTTTGCCAATAAATAGAAGCCTTCCTCTGTGTATCTTTCAGTTTTCATCTAGCAGATTTGAGTTTTATACTGTTCAATGAAAGAAATAAAACACTCTTCTGATTAAAGGTGATTCTTAAAGTATAGAAAGCAAAACTTGCTAAACAGACATAGAAACATGGACTATATTTTGTCTCCTTTTCTTCCATTTATGGTAGCTGCCACAAACCACACACACACACACACAGAGCAAGAGAGACAGAGGACAGAGAGACAGATAGAGAGAGAGACAGATAGAGAGAGAGACAGATAGAGAGACAGATAGAGAGAGAGACAGATAGAGAGACAGAGAGAGAGAGACAGAGAGAGAGAGACAGAGAGAGAGAGAGAGACAGAGAGAGAGGGAGAGAGAGAGAGAGAGAG
>NW_026068078.1:357813-422388 GCF_014885135.2 Alexandromys fortis | reverse complement strand
AGAGAGAGAGAGACAGACAGAGAGAGAGAGAGACAGACAGAGAGAGACAGACAGACAGAGAGAGAGAGAGACAGACAGAGAGAGAGAGAGACAGACAGACAGACAGAGTGAGAGAGAGAGAGACAGACAGAGTGAGAGAGAGAGAGACAGACAGAGTGAGAGAGAGAGAGACAGACAGAGAGAGACAGAGAGACATAGAGAACTGTTTCCAGATGACTGCTGATTTGAGAATGGTAGCCCCTCTCACTAATAGCAAAATCTAAACCAGAGAGCCTTGGAAGTAATTTTCTGTATGTCATTTACTTTTCTTAGTTAATTTCTACTTTACGAACATATCATAATTAACTGAATGAGTAAAATATTGGTGCTCGTTTAGGCCAAAAGTTGACTTTAAAACAAGCTTCTTAAAGTTCCGAATTACTTATGTTTATAGCTTGACATGTAAATATTTCATTATTTTTGTTGACTCACCATAGTGGGTGTGAACTATGGTGGCCACATAGGTGATACCACCTGAAAACATCACCGTCATTCCATGTTCATACCAGGTACATTGCAGGATGTTCTCACATGAAAAAAAATTGCCTAATGATTCATTTCACAACTTGCCTCTTATTAAAGCATGAGTGTCTAAGGGTGTTTCAGGCTATGATTTAGAAATCATTTCAGGACATTCAATATAAAAATTCATATAGATTTTTAGAATATTTATTTTGCTTAAAATTTTTAGTGACACATTTTAAATTGCATGAATTCCACATTACCGTATGCTGTGAGATTTGCAAAAACCATTTGATTAAATATTTCTAGATGAGGAGTGTGTATGAATAACAGCAATTGAGTCAATGAGTTAACTGTAAAGTAAGCTCACAGCTTATAGTACACTCATAGACGCCATGAAGAAATTCTGGAAAAACAATCTAACATTGAAATGTTGCTCAAGAATTTGAATGCAGATCTAATTTGTGTTAGCTCCCTGAGCATACACAGGCATTTGGGGGAAAAGAATGAAATAAACATGTGGGAAACAATTCGTTCTCTTTTGTCAGTAAGAAATAATTCACAAAGCCAGCATCACAGGGGAGGACCTTCTCGAAAATGCTGCCCTTGCGTGTATCAAACTTCCTTTCGGCTTCATGTGCAATGTTCCATTTTTTGACAGGGCCATGCAAGACAAGACTTTCTAAATCAGCCAGGCTTCAGTGAGCCACTAATTTGGCATTTTTTTTAAGAACACATAAGAAACTGAAACCCAAATGTGAAACTGACTTGCCCTGTGCTCTAAAACTTGACCCATCCAGAACATACATTTCGCAGATGAGGAATCAGACCCCCTTGAGCCCGCAGTTCACACAGGTGTTAATGTACACGCAGGGCTACATCTCAAGCCCCTTGTCACCCAGCTCCAGCTGGTTTCTACCACGCTGCACAGCACCTTCCACTTCCCCAGACCCAGGTTTACGTTTCTGGCTTTTGAGTCGTAGGCTTCCCTTGACAGAGCCAGCAGTCACAAGCTCCAATTCCTACCGGGACCACTGACATTGCCTGAGTAAGTGGACTGGGTGTAAGCTGATTGAAACCACTAGGGACTGTGACAAATGAAAAAGCATAAGTACTGTTTAAAATAAAACTTTCTAAGTCTGCCCTGGAGGTGTATAGATCCAATAGGTGGCAGCTTCTAATTATCCTACCCCCACCCCCCAAAAAATGCCAGGTCTGTTTTTCTTTAAAATTTCTTGTGCAAGGCAGGCCAAAGAAAACATGCGTGCAAGTGGACATTTGCCAGCTGCCTTAAGACTGCAGCCGCTGTGTCTCCAGCGCATGCCCCCTTTCTCCCCAGCATCCACAGTAATGATGATCTCCCTTACTTAAAGCACTCAAGGCATAATTTTTGCATTACATGTCTAATCTTTGCAATCGAGAGAAAAATGAAAAAGGGAGAAACTGAGGCTCTACCAGGAAAACAATAATTTGTCAGGGTTGGTGGATCTTGTCCGAACCCACAACTAATATTTTTTAGCCTTGCTGCTGGTTCCACTATTGATCCTTGAATTAAAATTCCTGGTGAATAAAGAGTGTTACCAGAGTCCATTTTAATTCAGCATCTCAGACATGGGTTAGGTCACCACAATGTAAAAAGCACTACTATACTCCAGAGGTGAAGAACTTTGTACAAAGCTTGGTATTTGGCTCTGTGACTAAGCATATAAACTATAATTACTGTAAGGGAGAGTGCCATCATTTTTATAATTTAAAATCACAGCTCTATGTTAATATAATTCTAACTGCTTATTTAGTTGGCTCCTGGCTGGGTTGACATGCATGTCTTCTCATTTTATTTCTGGAAAATAATCCCTTTAATAGACAGCATATTCAGGCTTAAAAACTTCGTAGGTGATTGATACATTAGGGGTTTATTACAACTTGAATTACTATATGTTTTGAAGTTATAACTCTGATGACCAAGTTCATATGTGATTTTTATATTAGTTCATTTTAGTTGTAGTTGTAAAATGTATGTGATCTTATTCTTCTTTAAAATACAACAGTTTCATTTTACCTTTAGCAGAACCTGTTGAATTTAAACTTTTCCAATGGTTATTTTAACTCTTGCTCCAAAATACAGCTGTGTGTGTATTCATAAGCTTTACCTCTACAGTTACCAGTTTATACTTCAGTCCTTTATCAAAATGCACTGTCTAGCTGTAGGTTTCTCTCTGCCCTTACATCTACATGCAGATATGATCAGTTGTGCCTAGAAGAAGGGAATGGGGGATCTCTCAGGAGGAGGTGCTGCAACGGAGGCTGTTTCTTCCTTGTTCTGATCCTCTTTACTGGCTCAGGGATTGCAGCATCCAGCTGCTGTGATGTTGGCTGCTAAAGGCTCACAGGTGCCCAATCCCTTCTATAAAGAATCACTTTGGGTAAATCAGGAGCAATCTTGCCTAATAGGCTTCTTCAGGGTGAGGACTGTGCATAGCCCTTTATATTTGGGGGTTCCCAGAAGATGAGGTTGAATCCTGAACTCTTGACTACATTGGTAGTTAGCTGATCCTTGGCAGTCCTTTGATCCTCCACTGCCTCAGTGGAGGTGGTTCTCTCAGTCTCTTGTGCAGAATCCCTCTACCCAGCTCTCCAAGTAAGCAGAGCCTCATGCCTGCACTGTGCTGTACAAAATGGCCTATCAGTGAGAGGCCTTTCCTATCTTATGCTCCACTCTGGTGCCCAAGATTAAGCAAAGCCAGAAACCAGAAAAGATTTTTGGTGTCTTTGGAACTTGGCATTTATGTCAGGATATGTTTCAGAATATGTGTTTTTCTCTTTGAAAGTAGCAGATAAAGATAAAAAGTGACTAAGACTAGGAAAAGAGATATGGTAGTGATTTCAGTAATTCTGCAGGGGGCTGCGATAGCTCTGAGAATAGAGCTTAATGTGATAACACAACCCTTTGTGATGTTGGAGGTTGATTCCGAAGTGAACATTTAAAGACTAATTGAAAACACAGAAAATTTTCTCCATAGAGAGAAACGAATGACAATATTCCTGGTGGATTATTTTCAAGTTAGTTCCTTCAGAAGGATGAACTTGGTAATATTTAGTGAACCTCTGGCTCATCTCCGTGGCGCCGTCTCCACTTAGCACATAGTATCATTGTTCTTTCCTCCTCTTACCTCTTACTATTTTTATCA
The DNA here is from genome assembly GCF_014885135.2 of Alexandromys fortis. Lineage (NCBI taxonomy): Eukaryota > Metazoa > Chordata > Mammalia > Rodentia > Cricetidae > Alexandromys > Alexandromys fortis. Next base: position 418,699 of record NW_026068078.1, on the reverse strand, counting down.
AGCTTGCTTTGTTTTATTGAAATAAATGTGAGAATTTCATATTAAGATGATTATAGGGGTGCTGGAGAAATGGCTCAGTGGTTAAGCTCTTCCAGAGGACCCGGGTTCAATTCCCAGCACCCACATGGCAGCTCACAAAAAGAGGGATTGTATATTTTTGATTTACTTTCAGATTGAATTTCATGAGGTTAAATTTTAAAATTTGTAACTGCCAGTTTTCCCATTCACCAAGTCAAGAGCAAATTGAAAGACAATATTAAATAGAAAATTAGAGTGGCTTTTTCTTATTTTATTTGGCCATGTATTTCCTGAACTATAAAATTGGATGAAGATAGTAAAAATATGCTGATTGATTTGTAGAGGCCAGATATTTTAATGAGTAGCATGGAACACATTATGAGAATTTATGACCCTTCCTCACTTTTTTTTTTTTTTTTTTTTTTTTTTTTGCCTTGTGTGTTTACGTCTCTCCTCCCAGAGTTAGAGGTTGGCATACTGATTCTTCACGGAATGACCTGTAGAAGTGGGACATTGAAGATGAAGTTAACATTCTATGAACTCAGAAAGTAGAATTCTTAACTGTTTATGTGTTTAGAAAAAAGAGTAAGAGTCAGGCATATGATGCTTGCCTGCAATTTCATCACTGTGAATGCTTAGGATGGATAGTTGTCAGTCCTAGGGCAGCCTAGACTAAAACCAAAACAAATAGAAGACAGGGTTCTTGTGCCAAAGACAGACCGTGTAGGGCATACCCAGGAAGCAGGCCCTCAGCAAGAACCAACCTTACTCTCCCTGAATCTCAGAATCTCCAATACTATGAAAGCAAATGCTTACTATTTAAGTCACGTGGTCTTTGAAAATGTGTTACCAACTGATGTCTTCATCAGTGCTTCTGTGGGGAGTGCTAGCGTAGGAAAATCCTCACAAGGCTTTAGAGGAATGAGAGGTACCAAAATTAACAATTAAGAAAATACAATTAAAAAATACAATTAAAAGTATTCTTTCCAGAAAATAGTTTGTTAACTTCATAAATCTGTTTGATACTCCATTTTTGATCCTTTATTCAAAGAAACAATGTAAAACCTTTGGATAAAAGCATTCATATCAGAATTCAGATAAAAGCTTTCAGTACATTAAAAAACATTTTTACTGTTTTGTAATTTTGGAGACACACACAGTAAATGATATAATGTCAAGAAATAGAGTGAGCCAATGGCTTATATGTTTTTAAATGCTGAGCTTTAATCTTATGTTTAAGTCTTTTGAGCAACTTCATCACTCTAAAACTAATTAGATTAATTTGGAACAATGATAAATCAAAGATGTACCTGTAACTATATTTCATATCCTGTATGAGGAAGATATGTGGTCCAGAAAATGACCTAGAAATTTCTGTCAAGTTCAGACTTACTGAACTCTGTGACTTTGAGAAAGTCACTTTAACGCTTTGAAGCTTCAATCTTTTATTTATCTCAAAGAGTTTGGGGGTTGAATAGAGACTCTGATGTATGCAGCTTCTTGGAAGCACTAGGAATCATTCCTATCATTTCTCCTAGGATGGTTTTAGATATTTCCCAGGGTTCCAACATTGGTGATGTGTGGGTTAATTGTTCTTCTGGGAGTAGATCTCCTTCACTATTAAGTCAGTGCGTACTGTGACCTTTTAAAAAAACGATACCTATGAAAGATACAGGTATCTACATTTATGCAAGACAGAAATACTTTTAGCTCTGTGTGCAATCCAGGTTTCATGGTAAGTAGGCCAGACAGGGGAAGAAATGGGAAATCCATGAAGTTTCTGCTTTCTGTTCCCTATGCACTTAAGATAATTAAAAAGGAATTAATGAACACTATCCAATTAATTCCATTTCTTGTATTGATATAGAAAAGTTTGATATAGAGAAGTATAGGAAAGTAGATAGACAAGTAGGTTGATTTTACTTTAATGCAAGACATTCCTGGTAACATATTACTCAAATCAACATTTAAAGGTGAAATGTGATTTTGGTTTTTTTTTTTTTTTTGAATGGCAGGGATTGGGTAGGTGGGAGCATAGTAGGTGTGTGTTTGATAGAATTTTCTTTTCTGATGATGTTTTCTAAGTAAGGGAACCAATATTTTGGGATCTTGGGCAGCAGTAATGGCGATGGTTTGATAATGAGATAATCCAGCCTATTTTATGGTCTATAAAAGATGAAAATCATTTAATCACACTAAAATGATGAGGGTGGTGCATGGCCTGAAGGCAGCTCTCTGTTTTCTCTCTACAAATGGATTTTTAGTCCTCTGGGAGTTTCTAGCCTTGCTTTCACATCCGAATACCCATTCCCATTTCTGAAGTGCCTTGTATTAATTACTAGGATTATTTTTTATTCAGTTAGCCATTGTAGTTCAGCAGGATCCACATAAAAATTGTTCAAGAACTTCCTTTAGTTTTCTTTCGTTTTTCTGTGTACGACCTAAAGCAACACTTCCATTCATCGATTTAACCATGAAGGGATATTTTTGAAACGATGATCCTTGGAAGCTTGGTTTCAAAGGTAGGACTGACCCGCCTCCCCACATTCTTACCCACTTTCATATATGACTTTGGGCAATATTACTTTAAATCAGTACCTTTAATCATCTAGTATTAATACACCCAAATCAGTACACTTGGTTATATCTTTTTTAAAAACATTGAACAAACTTATTGATGAAGTACTGACTCTTAGGAAAGTAACCTTATTAGTAAATATTAAGGTTTTATTTTATTACACATTGAACACAAGCCACATACAAAGTCAATCTTATTTGATTACTTTCTAGAAATTAAATTAAAATATACTTATCAATGATGAAACAGCTAAATAAAATTTCTCTGATATGTTGAAAATGATGACTAAGTCTTTTTCAAGAAAAACTATTGAAGGTAGAGTCAGTTTCACTGCCATTTTTTCATATCTGTAGATTTTAATTCAGACCATACAGTTTTTCTTTAAGAGAATGCACATTTAATGTAATATCTTAATGCAGTTTGGCAGGGTTTACTAGCATCATCATCAAGTTTTTGGATTTTCGATCTCACTGTTGCATATGGAGTTTTATCTTTAGTGACCTCTATCTACTCTGGTTTTCTATTCATGGATAAATAGACTGTGGCAAGAAGAAAGGGAGAAGGATCTTGTTAAATGTAAATATTGGGGATGGGTCAGCCTGTGATTTATCTGGAGTGAGAGAATGGGTCTTGTTACTCAGTCACCATCACCAGTGATGTGCTGGCCAAGTACTAACAAGGATCCTTGCTTCAATGCTGACATTTGGCTAGGCCAAGCCTCTCTGTCTGGGGCTTTATCAGTTCCTGGACAAGTACTGCAGGGTTATGTTGAGTAGCACATTCACTATCTCAGGCTTTTTTTCCTCATTAAGAAAAAAAGAAGAAGAAGAAACACCTTCTGCCCTAATGTGATTCCCGATTAGAGTAATGCAGTCTCTAACGTCTCCCAGATGTTTTAAAGTCGCTCATGTTGCTTGCAGAGTTTATAAACCTGATTTGTCTGCTGGTTTATTCTTTCTGGAGCAAACATTATCTTCCTTCTTGGATAAAAATGCTAAATTATGGACTCAATGAGTTACTTAACATAATTTACAGTATGTTTGGAAACAGTGCTGAAATGCGGAGTTTGTGATCAGTGGCACAGCTTCAGAAGGAACACGTTTGCACCCCCTAACAGAATGGGATTCTGCCAAAATGACCAGATGTCTCTTCTTGATGGTACACTTTTCTTTGAAAACTGTGCCCCAACTCTGGCTTTTTATAACAAAAATATATTTTGCAATGTAAAATTGGAAAGAATATTAGCCTGCTAGTTTAATTCTTAGAATTATTGCCTTATCTTGATATTTTAAGAGCTCTTAATCTGATTATTCCTTGCTTGTTTTGTCTCATTTTTGTATTGCTTCAAACTTATGTATTATGTGGGCTTATGATAAAAATCTGTTATAACCTCTTTTGCTTTTGACTATGTGCACTTGGCACCAGGTCTCACAGCCAAGCAGTTATAAATACTGTTTTTTTTTTTAAAATAATCTAATTCTCAGGTTTAGACACATAAGGAAATTTAAAAAATAAAGATGCAAACTTCAAAGATGTAAGTATTTGATTTGGAGGAGTTCTCTGAGTTTATTTCAGGAATAATAGGATCTTGTACTTGAATTCAAGTTAAGCATTTTCATAAGAATTGTGATTATTAGTAGTTTTTCTGGGTTCATAATTTATAAAGCAAGATTAATATATTTTGCTATTTAACCTCTACAATTAGCCTGGTTGAAGGTAAAATAGACGTTGCTATCCCTCCACTTAACAGAAAAGAAACGTGTGAGTGATGGAGCCATGAAGCTTCCTGAGCCTTCTCATGCCTTGGTGCTGCCTATAATCCTCCATCCTGGAGGTTCTGCTTCTCTTTCATCTAGCTCTCCCTGTGTGGCACTAACTGTCAGTCATTTAGGGCATGGGAAGTGTCATTCTAAGAAGAGATTTTAAAATGAGTGGTGGAAACGTAGCCGTCTGTTGCTTGGCTCTGCGAGAAGATAAACACCAGATGCCAGCATTGATGTGACAGCGATTATCTAGGCTAATGAACACAGCGACAAGAGCGGTAGACTTGGGGGCCCTACTCGGGAAGCTGTGGATGCAATGGGACAGTCTGCAGAGCCATCACCTCTTCTATAGGGAAGACTCCTGTGCACGCCCTGCAGAGGGGAACTGTTCAGTGACTTTCAGGATCACCATGAGCTTTCACCAGGAGATAACAGGGTGTCTCAGAAAACAAGCATTCGATTTTGACTGTCCAAAAGTATCAGTTGAACTGCAACTTAGTCATCTCACTTAGACTGATGGTCATGTATGTGTGTATCTACCAGCTGAATCTCAGGGAATCAAGGATGGTTAAAATTAAAAAGTAATCTGTTCAAGTCAATCACATTTTTCATTTTTTTGCATTTAGAATCTTTAATAGGAGTGTATACTTAAGACACTTTTGTGAAGAACTATGTTAGGTCAGTTGAAGATTATTTATGCTAATGTTGTATTTGTTTTTATTGTAATTACTTTATTTTGAGACAGAGTTTCCCTGTGTAACCCTGGCTGTTCTAGAACTCTCTGTGTAGCTCAGGCTGACTTAGAACTCAGAGATCTGCCTAACTCTGTATCCAAAGTGCTGGGATTAAAGGTGTGTGCTATAATTTATGGCTGGCTATAATTTACTTTATTTGAATGAAATAATTGAACACAATCAACCTATTTTAAAGATCCAATCTGAAAATATGAGTAAACACTATTTTCATTATATTGAATTAAAGCAAGTACTTTGTGAGGGAAATCCAGTTCAAAAGCATGTACAAATTAGGTATTTCTTGAGTATATAGGCACAATTTATAAATGCTAGTATACTACTTAGTAACACGTGTCTTGGCACATATGGTGTCAATACAGGTATGCACATATACTATGAATCAGTTATGGAAGTATTTGGCCAAAATTAGCATATATTCCTGAGATATCTATGTTCATCCCCATCTTGAGTCTGTCAACTTCACTTTGGCTAAATCTACCAATCAACCCTAAAATAATAACCTGTAATCTCTAAAAGTAAGAATTGCTAGAAATAATTTTTGTAGGGTGTGTGTGTGTGTGTGTGTGTGTGTGTGTGTGTGTGTGTGTGTAAACTGATCTTTGTTTCAAGATACACCATTTCTAACAAAATTCTTGCTGGCGGAGGTAGGTGTGCTTATTTAGACTGCTATCCCAAGCCTTCTGAATGCTAACTGTCCACCATAATTCCAGCTATTTAACTGGATTATCCTTGATTAACAGTTGCTTCTTTACTGTGTAGAAAAAAATAATTTGATGCTTTCAATGGCCCATTGAATTCAGCCTAAAACAAAACAAAAACAAAACAACAACAGAAAAAACAGGCTTACCAAAGAAAACCTGGTTTTAAATGGAAGTCTACTATATAAGCTTTGTGAATTTTGGGTTTTATTGTTGGGGTTTCATTAAGACAACATGATTGCTCAGAATAGTCTCCACTAATATTACCTGCCAAGTTTGAAAGTGAGGCATGACTAAGCTGCACCTCAATCCAAGATTCTTGTAATTTTTTTGAAGACATGTGAAATGAGCATGTTTCATGACTGCTGTGGCACGATTATGTCATGACTGTATGTTAGGAGAGGCATATATTACACAATAAGAAATTCTTGGAGAAACTTGGAATTGGGGATTATCATGTTATATAAATAAAGCAGTTGATGTTGATCTAATATGTATGTCTTATAAAAATACATCTTTATATATATTATATATACTTAAGATACTATGACATAGAAATGGGGAAATAACAAGGAATAAATAACTACTAAAATATTCATCAGTTTACTAAATATTGAGTATTCGTTGTGTGCAGAGCACTGATTTTGTATATGGAGTCTTATATAACAAAATATATTTAAAACAGTGAAGAATTACATAGAGCATTGTTTAATTCTGAGCACAATAATTATCTTGAAGGATAGAAACAGCAACTAAATAAATAAAAAATTTTGGATGTTGCCAAGGATCATGCAAAGTAAAATACTTTACATGCAGAGTAAAATACTTGACTTTCAGAATTTTCATAAGAATCACCCATGTAGAATACTCTCATTCACTGCTGAGATTTGCCAGACCTATAAAATTTGTTACTCTGGTATTATGACTAATCACCAACTTTTTTAGAGCACTCAGCTTGTTTTATGATTGCACCTACTGAGAAATACGATTTCCCCTAGTCTTACCTGAATTAAATATAAAAAACTAAACAAATATTTAAACAAATATGTACATTTTGTACTTGAGTCATTCTTCAACATATTAACCTCTTTTATTATAGATTTGGTCTTGGGTTATTATATGCCTTTGATAATTTTTGAACCCTGGTCCTGTACAATCACATTACAGGGAAAGAGACCTTGGGCAAATGAGAGCTGTGTTACTGGAACGGGGGAAACTGGTGAGTATCAGATATCCATGATCAGAAACAGGCAGTTTATCTGTGCCCAAGTTAACAGACTTGACATGGACTCTGAAGTGTACCATCTGCCCAAAGCACAAGAGAGCATGTATTTATAGAGCCCCACATTCTATAAGTGATGTGCTTTAAAGTCCAAATCGTCAGGCAAGCAGCTTATCAGTTCTAAAATTAAAAACAAACTGACTGTCCAAACGAGTTAAATACACATTAAGAGACTTGTCATGATGGTTAACCATGTACTGCATCCAAGAAAAATATTCTTGTTTGAATTTTTAAACCCCAGAGTATTTAAAAGTGAAGCTGCATTGAAGTTATTTAGCCCCCAACCTTGCTCATCTTTCTGTCTTATATTTAGCTCTATTTATCTATCTATCCATTTATCTATCCGTCTATCCATCTGTCTGTCATCAATCTATCATTTAGAAGTATAAATAAAACATTATAGAATGTTAACTTTAATCTGTTCATGTGTCATGTGTCTTGATAATATGTACAGCTTGAACTTGTGAAAAAAATTCATGGGTTAATATGAGATTTTCAGCATTTTTCTACTCATGAGAGAAAAAGAAGTGATGCTAATGCTTACTAATGCTAGCCACGCTGCATGAGCCTGGTAGATTTCTGCCTGTATCACGGGCTGGTGTAAGAGAAGAGAAGCTGATGAGAGAAAACTGCCCTCTTGACTCAGCAGGACTACAATATATCTGCTTCCCTAACCGTTACCGCCTTATCATGTTATGAATGGAGGCACCACTTAGCACACCAAGCCAGATTGTGCCTGGCATGCTGAAACGCCATCGAGCTAATACCCCTATTGCAAGACGTAAATAGATTAAGAAAAATTCAATATTTTCTCCCCTTTCCCACCAGAGCAGCCCGCATTAGTTGTTTCTTGCCATATAATTGCATTACATGCAGGGATGTGATCCACAGTTAATGGCAGTCACACTCAACTGTCACTTTGCTTTTAGCCTTGGTCACTCGGGGTAATTTACATATTTAACATCGGGACAGAAACTAGATTTGTCAAACCACTTGTGGAGATGGCCCCGCTCACCTCTCTGAAACAAATAGCTGCTTACGGTTGGAAGTGTGGATTTCTTTTTTCATTTTCTTTTGTTCCCAGAGGGACACCTTTGCCAAAGGATAAATCATATACTTCAGGCATAACTTAGGCATGATAAATTTATTAATTTATCATAGGCTATTGTGTCCATAAAATATTGATGATATTATTAAATCAACACCTTCTGGGAAATAAATGCTCTTATTGCTTAAGAATTAAGTTTTAATTTTGACTTTTTAAAAACCAAACAAAAATTAATTTTACTAAGCAGTGTCAAATAATGTATTTGTCTCCATAACCCTAGAATGAAAATATTGAAAGCTTAGCTGATCACAGTTCTTTTAACAAATATAAGTTGAGGTAAGACATCTTTAATTCTCATTGTCCCATGAGAGAAGGTAAACGTTGATATGTCGGTATGTATGAAGAAATATCAGTTAAGCACACTGGTGAGGAGGGGTTTGTTTCGCCCAGGTTTGTAAGCATGAAATTTGACGTTCTCAACTCTTTTTGCATATGAACTCTTCCTAGAACTATAAACTGTCTTTTTCACAGAGTACAGTGCGCGGAGAAAGGGAATTAAACAGTCACTAACTATGCGGGAAACGTCTCCCTGTTATTTGGTTGAGAAGTTCTCCGTCAACAAGCGAAATTGCCTGACAGCAGTCTTCTCTCTTTACACCTTCATCTCTGTGTGTGCTCATGCATGAAACGGAGAAGTTTTTCATATTTTTCACTTACTTGCTTCTGAAGTTTGAGGCTGGACAGTTCAGTAGTCAGTCCGCCGACACTAACCAAAGAAAGTTCAGCTCCCTGGAGGCAGCGCGAGAGCCCTTCCTGTTCTAGCCACTGCCTTCTTCTCCATATTCCCTTCTCATATTTCTCAAGCCAGCTGGTGCCCAGTGCCTGGGCAGTGTTTTCTCCCTCGGCTAATAAGTATTCTTTGCTTCCCCTTCATTCTCCTGCCGATATAATAAGATCTTCACACACAACCTTCCTTGAGTCTCCTTGTACAAACAAGTCCCATCGTCCTTCCTTTTGCTCCCCGATGAAGACATCCACCTGGTTGCTGTGTGGTCTTTGATAGAGATTTCTGCTTTATTTACTTTGCCCCATTGTGTGGTTCTCAATTCTTGTTTTTCTCCATCACATAATAGGAGGTACTTCAAGAAGTGTTCCTCTAGTGTGTTGATGTACCTGAGCACTAATTCAGTTCTGCATGGACTGGAATAGTGGCTCTTCAGGTTTCTTCTGAGTGGAAAGATTCATTTAAATATTAGGATAAGAAGCCCTCTGTTACACAGACAAAGATTTTTGTTTGGTGGTGAAACGTTATGAATTTTATATATTTCTAGACTGCTTCCCCTGTATTTTAACTATGTTGAGTACTTATACTTAGAATATTAGCATTTTGCCTCTTATTTCCATAACTTAAAAAAAAAGAAAGGTTTAATTTTCCTTAATAATTCAGCAGAGCCAGTCTGGGCTATCTAAATTATTATAAACATAGTAAAGTAAAAAAAAAAAAAAGTACATTTGAGCCTGAGGTTAAAAAGGATTTAAAGTATTCTGTCCTTAGATAACAAGTACCACAGTGACACACACACACACACATACACACACACACACACACACACACAGAATGCACAAGGATGGTTGACCTCTTTATGGTGCTTGGTTTGACTCCTGCTAATTTGACAGGGCCAGTAGTGCCTCTTTCTGCCTTGCAATTATCAAAGGTTGTAGGGCGTTTCTCTTGGATAAATCACAAAATCATTAACTCCTCTATCACTGAAAGTGCTTCCCAGCTATTCTTTCTGTCTTTCCGAATCAATATCCCTAGGGTATCAGTGTCCTTTTCTATTGATCAGAAATTATGAAATCACTTCACCCCTTTCTCGGGGCTTGGGTAATGGGGACCTGAAAAAGAAGCTGATTGTTTCTGACAACTCAGCCACTTGCATGCCTGTGTAAGCATATGGGGCCACCCAGTTAAAAAAAAAAAAAAAAAAAAAAAAAAAAAAAAANAAAAAAAAAAAAAAGGTAGAAATTGCATTAGGAGAAGGTTGAGATTTTTTTTTAGACAATGTTACTAGGCATATTTTATCAAAGGGTCCATCCTATAATTTTTTGTTAGTATTTTTTATGACCAAAGTATCTCCCAGGTGGTGAGTCTGAGAAAGTCTTAAGGTGCACATCTCCAGCTTGTAAGGCAGCAGTGGATGTCTGATTTCATTACAGCACATCCTACTTATAATAACAACTAAATGTAAATTTTTTTAAAATGTAAATTCTTAAAAAATAAAATATTTGATGGAATATGTTAAAACATTTTCAAATATATGTTTATAATAATTGTATGTATAATAAAATAAGAATGAGAACCTAGGCTCACAAAAGGATATTTGATTTTAAACTTATAATAATTGTGCTGGCACACAGTGTACAATTATGCAAGAGTTTTGCATGAAAGAGTAAAAGAAGGATGGAAGAAAGGGAGGAAGGATGGAAGGAGGGAAAAAGGAAGAGAGGGAGAGAGGGAGGGAAAGAGGGAAGGAAGGAAAGAGTATTTAATAGAACTAGTGGTTTCTAGAGCTATAATCATTCACATTTTATGACTGAGCTCAGTGTTGTTTGCCCTCTAGTGGTCTAGTTTAATGGACATTAATCCTGGCTTCTGAAAGGTAACTATTTACTTGATAATACTAAAATATTTATAGAAAAGCATTAATAAAAGGACAATAAGGCTTCTCCCTTTTCAAAAATACATATCTAATAAAATCTTATGAAGTGAAATCTATCAAGGAAGATTTGGGAAACCAACATAAAAGACTCTTACCCTTAGCAAAGTGAGTATTTCATGTGTCATTGACACATTAAGCCTAATATTACTGTATTTTAGGGTCCTTTCCACCTTCTACTTTTAATAAAATAGGGATAGAAATTTTAACTTTTTTCTTCTCTAAGTATTTGACAGGTGAAAAAATCTCCCTCAAAATATTATAACGTATAAAAGTAAAGATAAGTTTGTTCCTCATTTAGAACATTTTATTGCTTAGACATCAACTGACAACTTAGATCCAAGTGCCACTGGATCAAATTTAATTTTAATTTTTACTATTCATATCATTCATGTTTGGGTATTATAAAATAGTCTTTTTGATTAAAATGACCTGCTATCCTAGCAGAGAGTTTGATCTGATGGAAATTATATGAAATGGGCAAACATAAAACAAATATTTCCAGAAGGGCTCTCTTCTCAACTCACTAATTATATACTAATTATCTTCAGTCTATATAGTCCTAACTACTTTTTGATTGAATTGGTAGCAGGGTGCTTACATTTTCAATAATCTCGCAAACAGCAGTGGTTCCATTATTTAAGTTACCTGACACCCAAATTGACTGGGTGTCAGTCAGGATTTTTTTAATTAAGTTTCTTTCTTATTTGTTTTATACCAGCCTGTCCCTTTCTCCCTTTGGTTTCGCTTAGAGCATACATAATCAGAGTAAAGATGAGCTTTCATTTTCTACCTGAAAAAGAGAACCTGGAATTCAGGAACTGAAAAGTGAAGTGTGTTCTGGAGTAGCAGGAATTATAGGCTGGTAGAGAAATCAGTCTACCTATGGACTTACAGTAAAGCTTCATCAGTCCTGGGCTTGGCTTATTTTACTTAGTAGTGCAGGTATAACGCTTACTTTGAAAAGTAAGAGTAGACAGTATAATAACTTCATTATACTTACTTTTAAATGCTCTCAAAACATCTTCTCTCTGGCTGTTTATAGTTGTCATTGATACAGCTGCATTAGTTAACTGGGAAGTTAAATATTCCTTCTGGGCTGTACTGGGGATCTCACCCCATCTTACACATGTTAGACCAGTGTGCTAATGCTTAGCAGGATCCATGTCCTGTAAATATCTTTAAGATTTTGTTAATTCATTTGTAGACCATTCTGAGCTTCATATCTGATAGGAATAAAGGGTTGTGTGCCAAGAATTTTTTGAGATTTACTTGAATTCATTTTTGCAAGGTAGGGTTATGTAGCAAATTTTTCTACAAATTTTAAACTAAGAAGATTCAAGATTTTCATTGGTCTTTTCAACTCTGAAAAATTTATTGTTAGCCCTATATTGGCTTCCAAAAAAGAAATAAAATATCTCCGCTTCAAAGGTACTTGGGATACTATGCTTAAAAGTCTTTAGAGCATTGCAGAGCCCGCTAAATATTAATGTGCAATGTTTATCTCCACATGGCATAACACAAACTCCATGCAAAGTTTATTTGAGGAGTCCTTTTATTATTTTCTGGAAACTTCTAGAGACATAAAATGCTGATTTGTTCTATCTTATTTGGGAACAAATAAAACCTAAGTAAGTTGTTGAAATAAGTAATATTTTCAAAATGGAGAGAAAGGAAAACAGGTCGAAGAAGAAAGGAAAATCACGAGTCACCAAAAATAGAAAGCACAATTTCAAATGTTGCTTTGAAACCGCCCCCATCTCTGTCTGGAACAGAGAGTACGTACGTTAGTAAATAACTGCTAATTGAATGAATGTTTGCATGGGGCCAGACAATGCAGAGAAGATGGGATTTGATGAGAGACTTTAGTCTTGTCACCTACCACATATAGAAAGCTGTTAACTTCTAAATGAAGAAAATGGGAAAAACGATAATGATGGCGGCTGTCATCTATAGAATGCTTGCGTGCTATTTGTTCACAGTGCTTCATAACCTGGTGATATAGGAAGGGGATAGACCACACGTCGAATAATTAGGTCTAAGACTGGGTCATCTAGTGAATGATGGTGCTGCCATGCAAATATTTAAACCCCCTTGGTCTCCTCAAATCATACTGCATAAAGAAAATGGTATATAGTAAGAATCATCTCAAACTCTTCTGAAAAATGGACCCTAGTTGCAAAAAATTTTTAAAGTCATTATATGAGGGCAATAAGAATGATGACTAAAGGGTGAGTTAAAGATTCTAGAAAAGATGCATTAAGCCTCAGCTCGACTTAATTACTTCACACTGATCCAGGGAAGTGGGGTTCCCTGTATCAGTTTTAGCTGATGGTGGCATTTTGAACATGAAGCTAGAGAAATTATAATAACGTGGACAAAACTGAGAAGCACATATAGTTGCAGATAAGATGATTTGTCTGAATTTTAATGGTCTCAAGTTGGAAATGATTTCAGCCTATCAGAATTTTGTAACTGTATTAGGGAAGGAAGAAAAGGCTGTAGATAGCGACTTGGTGTCCTCAACATCAATGTGATAGCTGACATCAAAAGAGGAGGTGAGGTTTCTATGGCAAAGGATAAAATAGGAACAGCTGAGGCCATGGGATCTGCTCAATGTTACAAGTAGATGAAAAGACTACTTCCTTTCAGAAAAGGAAGTCTTTAGAAAAAGGCAATGATGGTGTTATCACCCCTACACAGAAGGATATATTTTAAGTAATAGCCAACCTTGTTGAGCAAGACAAATGGAAAGAGATCAGGAAGAAGTGGTAGTTAAACCATGTCAAGAGCTAGATTGCTTATCTGTCATAAGAAAAAACTCAGTCAGACATTGCACAGTTTCCAGCTGTCATTTATCTACTTTAATTGCCTACTGTTCATCATTAGCTAACTCTTTTTCCTGTTATGTTTGAATAGTTGGTCACCTTTCTATCTGGAAATTACTTCATTAGAAGTTAAATTGATTTCTTTATAGTCTTTCTTTTTAAACCAACTCTCAGATTTACTGGAGTAAAATCTTAAACTGGAAAAGGCCACAAGTTCCTTAACTTTTCCAAATACTGACAGTTCTACCTCTTAAACTCACAATAAATTTGAAGTAATTTTTAGTAACTTAGGATGCAAGATGCAAGTGTGGTTTTGTTTATCACTCGTATCAATTGTTTACGATATAGTCTTTAGTATCCTTAACTTCCTTTATATAACACAGTAACTATAAAAAAAACATTACCCAATATGAATCTTTCATTCTCTTATAAGGAAGAAAGCATTTTGTATTTTTAATACGCTTAACTTTTTAACATCTCCAGCTTGCTTAAGTTGTTACTGTTTGACTTTTCCCCTAGATTTCACATTTGTCTCGTGCAACATCATAGTCATTCAGCTAGATGTCCTGTCCCTCTGTAGCAATTAATCTCACGCACCATACTTGAAGTTTTAAATGTAAGTCATATATTTTTACAACCTATTCCATCAAAACAGCAGTTTTGAAACAGGCATGTGGCACAATAAGTGACTACTGGGTGTCATGTTTACTTGTCATCTAGGACCCAACAATGTCAGATAATGTTCATGGGCTGGTGGAATATTTTACTTAAAGTATACTGTACTTGGACATCAATCAAAAACTGTTATTTATGATAACTATTATTCTGAACTACATAAAAACAATATTCTAAATAAAAGTTCTATAGTCGAAGCCAAGTAGATGTTCAGTCAAGAAAGGTACTTGCTGTACAAGTCTAGTTCTCTGAGTTTGGCCCCCACCAAATCATGCAAAGAAGAGAGAGGAGAATGAGTTCTGTGTAGTTTTTCTGCTGACCAATGCATGCAATCCATTGTATGTGTATCTACAATACACATTATGATATACAGCAGTAATCATTTTTAAAAGCTGTCATAACATTATACCTCACATATTGTCCTAGAGTGGAACGTATTGCATTCACCTAGTGCTTTTACGTCCAAAATTGCTTTTAATTTCTTCATATAACATCTAAGACCCTGTCAACTCACAAAAAGAAATCACTGTAGAATCTCATCACATTTGAAATTCTGCAGTGATGAATTCCTTTTATCTACTCCTGGACTTGTTCAGAGACAGAGGCAAAATTAAAAAAAAAAAAGTGTCGTAGTATTCTTTCTGGTAGAAACTGGCATTTGCCATTTCAATGCTTTTGGAACTTAAAATAGAGCTGGCAGTCTCACTGATCTATGGAAGGTTATACATACTCATATTTTTTTCTGCACTGAAGCCAGTGTCTTCATCAGTAGATTAAGGCACTTTCCAGAACAAAAATGCAATGTGCTCCTATAACCTAAATATGGAAAGTGTTAAGTAAGAGCTTTACAAAATCATGGTCAGACCAATTTGCTTTACCTGCTTAAATATCATGCCACCCAATGACTAAACAAAGTGTTTATAAGGCATAGAGTGTAATTAGGAAGTAAATTCCTGAGATATATGGCCAAAGGGGTTGAATAGCACCATTCCTAAAGATGAATAATGGCCTTTGAGGAGAGCGGGCTACAACAATGGAGGCTTTGAGAGCTTTGAAAAATCCCAATTAAGTTACTGAAATGTTTCCACAGTTTATTTTTTTAGGATCTTTTCCATGACTACTCGCTCATAAAGACCTGGCTGTGGAAGGAAATTGCCAGAGACTTTTGAATCAACCTCTTGTTTGCCTAGCTCTATTGACCTGGGCAAGGGAGGGGGGCGGTTATACTTTGGGGGTTGTAAGTTGGTCCTTTGCTACTGTTCTTAATTGAAAAGTTATTTTGTAATACTTAATAATTAAAATCAATTTATGCTAATCAGTTGATGCAGGGATCACAATTCTGAAGTATTTGCTGATTTTGGTCTCTGATTACAGTCACATTAAGATTTTTTGCTTAAATTTTAAAAAGTATAAGGACTATGTAGGCTAATCAGCCTTGGAGATATAGATGAAAGAAATTAAAGAGAACGATGATGCCTGAGGCCATGAATTTGAGAGAGAACAAGATAAAGGGTCACATGAGAGGCATTGGAGAAAGGAAATGGGAAAATGTTGGCATTGTAGTTTAATTATATTTTGAATAATTATAACATGTGATAATAGCTTATTTAAGATATTCTAGAACAGAATATTGTTCAGTGCCATCATATCATCAACATTTTAAAATTGATTTGAATGTTTCATATAACACAAGGTTGTCACTAAAGATTAATATGACTATATGCACATATGTATGTACTTAAGACTTAATGAAATGGGGAGGATCTTGGTCCTGCCTCAATTTGATATGCCACAATTCCTTGACTTCCTATGGAAACCATTACCCTTTCTAAGAAGTGAATTGAGGGGAGGTAGGAAGGAGGTAGGAAGGGGGGATGAGAGGGAAAGCTGGTTGATATGTAAAATAAATTTAAAAAATTTAAAAGGAAAAAAAAATTAAAGGAGTCCAGAGGCATGAATATGAAAGAGTCATTAGTGAAAAGGTACATGGCAGGTGTCAGAGAAAGAAAGGGAGGAAATATAGTTATTTTTTCAGTATGAACAGGTGGGTATGTGCAACCTGCTTAAATATCATACAGTGGGAACATGAATGAAAACATCATATTGGATTTCATTGTGTATGTATTTTGTGGTTTTACCTGTGAATAAATAACAAATTTAAAAGTCACTGACCATTTTCAAAAGTCTTAATTTTATTTTCACAAAATGAATCTTTTATTACTCCTTGTTATAATGTGTCGGCATTGTTTTTGAAGCTATAGTTCAACTATGTTGCAGACTTGAAAAATTTTAAAACATTGACTTGCCTTTAGAAAATAGATAAAATCAGTACACTCTAAATTTTTGATACAATGATCTTGATTTTAAAACCTGATAACTGACTTTAGAGAGTGATGCTAACTTGTTAGGTTACAAAGTGATTTACATCACAAATATGGATGGTTACGACAGGTTTGCTTCATGATGGTTGTCCCACATGGGTTACCGTGAATTTGAAAACAGGAAGTTAAAGAAATGCTAACGGCATCTGCTTTCTTTTTCTACCACATTTAAAACTGAGTGGTGGATAATGTTGTTCAGAAAAAGAAATGTTTCCAATAGTAACAGGAGAAAAGCCAGGGTTTTCAAAGGCGGGAAAATGGAAAACCTTTTCCAAGGAGCAGGGAGGGGGAAGGGCTCTTTTTCTGCCAGGCAATGAATGTTCATTATTTCGTAGACCATGCCACTGAGACTTCAAAAACAGAAGTCTTGCTTTTTTGTGTGATGTAAATGGAGTTTAGATAAAATCGCACATTGCCAAGCTGTAAGCAATTCTTTGGGACTCTTAGTGCTATTAGGTAGTGGTGATTGACATAAATGTGAAGTTTCTCTAAGTTTGATGTGGGACAGCGGTGAAAGAGAACAAATTATGTCATCAGGCCCTGTATTTTTTTTTTTTTTTGGTTTGTTTCACTGAGGATACTCCTGAAATTTTCCATTGAATATAAAATATTTTTTTGGGGGGGGAAGGGGAGTAGAGCAGTTGAAATGGTTGATAGTAGTAAAGAATGATATGGTATTGAAGTTTTTCTACTGAGTTGCTCAGATGGCTTGGCATATTCTTCAAGTAAAAGAATAGAAATATAACACAATATCTTGTCATGTTGGTTCTTTATTGTTTCAGCTTCTCTTTAAATAGCTAAGTTTGGGGCAACATGTGGTTCAGTAGGTAAAGGAAATTGTTGTCAAGCCTGACAGCCAATTCCAACAGATTGTCCTCTTAACTTCCACACTCCTATCATGCATGGTGTTATGTGCACAACTGCAAGTTTGTGTGTGTGTGTATGTGTGTACGTGTGTACATCCACATATACAATAAATACATATGCAAAACTTTCAAGTTGCCAAATTTTTCGACTTGTTCATCTTTAGTTGTTGGTGATTTTTAGAAGCCTTACGTACTGATAAACCCCAATACTTTTATTAGAAAAGAAATTCCTGATTTTGTTAGAATTATGTCAGATGATCCTATATGCCTTAAATCACAGCCAAAGTAAAATTTAGCATCAACTTATTAACGTTGAAACAGAAACATATACATTGTTTTATAATTAAAACTTAGAAGAAATTGGGAGACACTCAAACAAAATATTTTTGCAGAAGAAGTTCAGATTTTGAACATATTTAGTGAATAGAAATGAGTAGGTAATTGTTACTAAAGAGAGTTGAAATATCCTAAGGCCAGGGAAAAAAATCAAGATGTATTTTGGAAACTCTTAAATATGCCTTTTGAGAAAACATTTGTGGAGCACAAATGTTAAAGATTCTGGCAACAGTTCTCACTGTACAATATTCAAAAATATAAGCCAAAATGTTTAATCTGTCCTAAAAGAAAATTATGAAAGTGATTTTTAGCACATGTCGTATACAATGAAACTAAGTGTTTCTTTGTTGGTGTTAAAGATAATAGTAAAATGGTAGCCCACACACACTGAGGACTTTGAGATAGGAAGTGAAGCTGTTTTCAGCATTATCTATCACCATGTGATTGTTCTGATGGAACTCTAGCCCCCAAAATTATTACAGTTGTCTAAAAATGTTTGTGTGAGAATAATTTCTCTTACAGTTCTGCTAAAGATTTTATTCTGGTGTTTACAAGATGATCAGGACTATGTCAAATGATTTCCAATAAGCAAGCCAGACAGGAGAAATTATAATACGTCTTTATCACTGGAAGGTCAAGTAGAAATGACCATCTGGTTCTTCCATCAAAGCTAGTAAACAGAAAGGATAAATGCACACCAAGGTATCACATTCTTCTAATGATGACATTTCATTCTGAAAACAACAGAACACAACTATACATCTCAGTGACTTGATTTGTCCACAAAATATTTAAGGAATATAAATGATTCTTTTGCTGTGGCAGCTTTCAGTTGAGAAATGAAAATTTCCTTTTCAGATATAAGAAGAAGATTTGGGGTCAGGGTGTGTGTGTGTGTGTGTGTGTGTGTGTGTGTGTGTGTGTGTGTGTATGTGTGTGTGTGCATGCATGTGTGCGTGTATGTCTGTCTGTGTGTGTGTCTGTCTGTGTCTGTCTGTCTGTGTGTGTCTGTCTGTCTCTGTGTGTCTGTCTGTCTCTGTGTGTCTGTGTGATTTCTGTGGGAGAAATTATTATCACTCTGAAGATATTTTCAATGGCAGTATCAACTGTGAAATTCAAAACTACCTGAAACCTTTATCCTGAAGGAGAATCTATAGTAAACGAAGAACCCTTGATCCTGTTCTGTTCCTCAGATTTTCTGATTCCCTTTGAGAATATTTGTACTAGTAATAGTTTCTTATTTTTAAAACTATTTTATTTATAAATTATTTTATTTATAAATTATTTTATCAGTTAATCAATACATAAGTATTAACAAGACCCAAATAATTAATTTTACTACATTGGTCAACATTTCTATACTTATCAGCATAGCGGTTGTTAGTTGGAAAATTAACACTGCTCTGAAAAATGAGGAGTTAAGCTGATTGATAGAAAAATGCACAAATAGAAATATTTGACCTTCTCTGAAAGCAGACTCTTTCCAAATTGCTTATTAGTAAAATAATATGTAATTATAGCATTTCAAGAATTATTGAATCTTATTGCTGACAATTAGAGCCCTAAGTATATCCTAGTGCAGCTTTCACTTTTGAGCCACTCACGTTCTACCTAAATAGTAATTGGAATATGTTAGTTATAGCTGTTTGTCATTATAAACAAGAAAAATGTAACAATTTATGAAAGCTGTAAAATCATATTCTCATAGTAAGACACAGCCATTCTTTTAGACTTAGACAGTGTTAGTTCATACAAACTAAAGTGATAGCTGTACAGTTAGGATTTAAAAAAGTAAAATATAATTGCATTATCACAGATTTAAGGATACTAACTGGAGAGAAATTCTTAAGGACTGAGCTAGCCACACTGATTTTTACCTCTAATTCAAGGCCAAGTCAGGACCCATAACTTCCGGTGTTTGTGGCTGTGTTGTCTTGACTCTGGTGGAAATTACGTCACTGTGAACAATATTTACTAACACATAAGAAGTAGCGTTATACTTGGAATTCCTCTGTAAATGCTCAGATAGCTAATATTTGGAGTAGCCATTAAAGTTCAGAGGCTGGGGATTTACCTTCCCACCTTGGCACACGATTTACACAAAGGAAGTAATATGCTGAAGTTGTTCCTAAACCCAATCAAGGTGTTGCCAGTGGAGCTGAATATTTTTCTCCTTAAATAACCGGTAAGTGAAAATTGTTCTCTGGTACTTCAAAGAAGAATGTACTAAAAAGTGTTAGCTAAAAGATCTTTCTGCCCGAGTGCATTAATTTTCTATTCATTTCATTAAAGGGAACGTTTTGATAGGGCTTATAAATTAAAGTGTAAACCTGGCAGACTAATGGCTTGAGGAAGAACATGTAATGGTTCTCCTTAATCAAAATAAGAGCAAGCTGTTGTTTATCCAGCTAAGAAACCTCAGAACAGGACACTCACGTTCATTCTATGCCAAATCAAGAGAAACCCACATGGCTGCTGAGGTATCTATAGAAAGTAAAGGGGATATGGCATTAATATGACTGAAAGTCAGAGCTTCATTAGATAACCAGCTTACTTTCAGACCCTTGGCATGGTCTGGTCTTCTATTCTGACACCATGGCCATCATAAGGAAAAGAAAGTCCTGGGCTCCGTCTTTCTGGAAGTTGCTGTCTCAGAGAACACTAAATGGGCATATTAAGACTCGTAGGAATCCAAACTTTTTTGGAACGGGAGGGCCTTTCACAAAGTTTTCTCATGGATGACAAAGTGCCAAAAATAAAACCAAAATGGAAACTAAGTTTACATTCGATTACAAAAAATA
The DNA here is from genome assembly GCF_014885135.2 of Alexandromys fortis. Classification (NCBI taxonomy): domain Eukaryota; kingdom Metazoa; phylum Chordata; class Mammalia; order Rodentia; family Cricetidae; genus Alexandromys; species Alexandromys fortis. The sequence goes on along the minus strand of NW_026068078.1, from coordinate 397,953 downwards.
CAACACATTTCTGTGAAGCATTCAAGAATATCCTCTCCCAAAGAAAGTAAGTCTCCACAACTTATTCCACTTATAAGTTACTATGTTAACTGTTGTCATAATACCTTTATATCATTAACTGTTGAGCAAGTACTAACATGGTTTAGATATTTAAAGTTTTGTGTCATTCATTCTCATCTACTGTATCTTGAAATTCAGATCTATTAATGGCCTGGGTTGCACTGGTCTATCTTTGTTGCATAGAGTCCTGTCTTGTTAAACCCCTACAGTGGACAAAACCCCTTTGTTCCTATTTTATGTACAGTTATCTTGACCTTCTCTCAGTGCACACACAGATTCACACACACAGAGATACATCACACATAGACACACCACACACAGATGCACACAAACACACACAGCAGAGACACACTACACACACAGATACACAGACACACAAACACACACAAACTCCCACAAACACACACACACAAACTCACACACTAGCTCTGACTACACCTTAACATATACTCACCTTTTTCTCTTTGTCTCTTTCCTTTAGACAAGGCCAGGGACTTACTTTCCTGTGGTAAGTTTTCTGAGTGGAGGTTAAGGAGCCCAGTATCTTCTGTTTCGTTTCTCAGGCTTGATCGATGTCAGTTAGTAAGTGAATCAGTACTTCAAAGCTGCTTGTTGGGACTTTCTTCACGACCAATTGCATGAAACATGCCCAGGAGAAAGCTCTCAGGGACTATCATGTCTGTCCGTCCACCACAACTTCTACCTCAAACAGGAGTCAACTTCCAGGGACTATCATGTCCACACCTCTACACTGAACTCTGTCTCTCACAGGTCTATTTCATTTCCTACAGAGACCAAGGATACTAATGTAGAAGTAGAATAGAACTTGGTAGCATGAAGGATCACTTCACTGTTCCTCCACAGCCTGTGGAAAATAGTGATAGAGCAGACAAAGCAATTGACTGGCTTTTTGCCTTCAAACTATCCTAAAGGGAGCCAAGACCAGGTCTCCAGTTGCCTAACAATATCAAGCCAATTTCTCTCTGTCTACACACTGTATTCTTCTTACCTTGGGCTGTGAAAATAATGGCTTTTTTAAAAGTTGGAAATAATAAATAAGATGTGCCCTGGAATATAAAGTATGCTTTAGAACTGAATATCTTAAAATATTCCCCTGTGCCTTCATCTTACTGGATCCTTGATAAACTTTTATTTTTCTCCATTTCCATGGTAACAAAGAGGTTTCATTATCCAAAGACTCTACCTAAAAAGGTTGTTGTAGCCTTTCGTGTGTTTGTTCCCCAAGCTCTGACAAGTACATTTTTATTTGTCTAAGTCAACAAATTAGCCACAGCAAAGGAGAGTAAAGAGTCAGAAGTTGAAGTAATGGTTCTGTGTGTCTTACCCAACCTTTTAACCCTCATGAAATTGTACAAGTCATTATGAATAAATCAACTCAAAAATATTTTATAGGCAAAAATCTGAACTCAGTTATAATGTTACATAGGCTACCAGAAAATATAGTTTCCATCCCACAAATATTTTGAAATAAATGAAATGTAGTAGGAGAGATTTTCAGCATTTCTCTTTATGAATTTGTGGAAATTGACTCAAAGTTCAAGACAGAGATAATCAGTAATGAAAACAATCCTGTAGCTATATCTACAGGATTTATATAGACTGATGTTTGCTCACACACTTCCGCTTGAGGAAGGTTACATATAGTCTTTGGTGCTTGTCATAGTTCTATTGCTTTGAAGAGACACAACGGCCATAACAATCATTATAATGAAAACATTTATTTGGGGTGCTAGCTTACAGTTCCAGAGGTTCTGTTGATTACCATGATCGGGAGCATGTTGGTGTGCAGGCAGATGTGGTGCTGGAGCTGAGAGTTCTACATCTTGAGAGTAACAGAAAGCTGGGCAGTGTTCTGAGCATAGGAAACCTCAAAACCCACCCACAGAGAGACATAATTCCTCCTACAAGGTCCTATCCATTCCAACATAGCCACACTTTCTAATAGTACAACTCCCCATGAGATTATGGGGCCAGTTACATTCAAACTAACACTGTGCTTATGAGTAAGAAGTGTGTTTTTCTGCTCATGGATTTCAACTCACACTATATTTTCAGGTTATCTGTTTAGGGATTCTTTGCCTATGGCTTACCGGATGATCTTTTCTCCTGTCAGAATAACTAACATAATGTATTTTTTTATTTGAAGCTATGCCCTACTTAGCTTTCTGTTGTTGTAAACATCAAAGCCAAAACCAACTTGGAAAGAAAGTGTTCATTTGGCTTTCCTGTCATTGTCACAGTCTGTCACTGAGGGAAGTCAGGGCAGGAACTTAGGCAGGAACAAAGGTAGGAATCACGAAGAAGGATGCTCACTGGCTTGCTCTTGTTTTCTTATGTAACCCAGAACCACATGCCAAGTGGTTACACTGCTGAAAGTGAACCAGGCCCTCCTACATCAACCATTAAAGAAAATGCCCTCATAGTCATGCCCATAGACCAGGCTGATAAAGGCAGTTCCTGTGACTCTTAATTTGTGTCAAAATGATAAAGGAAAAACAAACAAACAAACAAGTAAAAATCAGAAATAGCTGGAAATTAAAAAAGCAAAGCAAGGATCATTATGAATGTTAGATGCAATTCTGGTTTAAATTTTAAATAATGATTATTTGTAATTTATTATTTCATAAAGTTCATAATCTAAATCTGCAATATTGTTGGACTATGAATAACAGGTGCTTTTAATCCTCCCTGTGTTTTATGTCCGAAGGAGGTACATCATATCTAATAGTTTCTAGTGATTAAAACACATCAAAGTGTTTGCTATATCTTCATGGATAAGGAGACTGAGCATTGCAGAAATCTGAAGATATTTAAATGTAAAGTCAGGGCTTGGAATTGGGAGCTGGCATCCTTCAAATGATGATGAGGTAGCATCTGTGTACTGAATAGATTATCCATAACTATTTCAAGCACTCATATAAGACCTACACTATGTAGGATGCAGTGCAAAATGCTAACTTGGAAGTGCACAAATTGATCATAATAAAATGGACTAAAAGACTGAAATGTAAAAATGAATGATATTTTGTTATCATTTTTCTTTTATTGACACATTAATTTTGTTTAATAAATTATTTAGTGACTAAGGATTGGCACACCATAGTCTTTAAAAAATGGCCTAAAATTATTTATCCTTGTAAATCCTTGAGATACACAACACTAAAGGTTTAAGTTGGGTCACTTTCAAATATATTCTCAATACTTTTAATTTCTTATCACTAGACCCTAATATTTACTATTAACTGCTTTAAAGGGGGAATATTTGCTTCCCTTGTATCTAAATCCTAGCTGTTGGTATGCAATAACTGTCTCCATTGACGACCATGTGAAAGTTAAGTTGAGCAGTACATGGTATGACTTGGTGATTGGTGCTAACCATTGAGTGAGAAGACATGAGAAGCAGCTTGTGTCTAGCATGGCTAATACTGTTTCTCTTCAGTGTGTTCCTTTGGTCAACAGATTTTCAATTTTCCAGTGTATAACTTTTGTCATTAGACATAATTGCCTAACTAGTACTTTAATTAATTGCTTCTGCGTGTAGTCTAAATAGGATAATGTATGTAAAATTCCTTGACAAAATGAAGTTATATTAAATGAAAGTATTGCTATTTATATTAATGTTTAAATCATTTCTAATTTTTCTGTATGAATATAAGATTACTTAAAATCTGAACTTTCTGGTTGACATAGATTAACACAAAATATATTAATTAAAATACCAATGTGAGAGCTGATCACTAAAAGATTAATGGTGCTGGACCAAGAAAAGGGGATTTTAAAACCCAGATCTTCCATTCTGCCATTAAATGGGTATTTGAACTTGAGGACCTATTTAAATTAGTGGGTCTTTGGCTTTCTGGTCACAAAACCTGAGTTGAAAAACATTTTATTAGCATATGTTAATTATATATAATAATGTGGTATTTTAATACATGTACACGATGTATTTTAATAATATTCCCCACATTACCCTTTCTTGTGCCCTCTCAATGCCAGCCAATCCCTTCACTACCCATCTATCCCATTCTACTTTTATATCTTTGTAAAAGGAGACTGCACATTGGTTTCCTGGCCGCCCAGACTGAATAATTACACAAAACTATACTAATTACATCATTGTTTTGCCAGTAGCTTAGGTGTATTTCTAGCTAGCTTTTACATGTTAAATTAGCCCATTTCTATTAATCTGTATATCACCGCAAGACTGTGGCCTACTGGTAAGGGTCCGGCTTCATTATCCTACAGCAGCTACAACTACATGGCCTCTCCCTGTCTCTGCCTTCTTTCCTCCTCTATCTCTGCTTAGATTTCTTGCCTTGCTATATATTCTGCCCTGCTATAGGCCAAAGGAGCATCACCATTGACAACAGCAAAAGAAGCTTCTCTGACCAAAGTGGACAGCAGATAATTTTTTAGTGTAAAGTGTGGTTATTTAGAAGGAAAATTGACAGTCCTATTTATTGTTGTTTTGCTAAGGTAACATGATATTCCTGTCAAAGTCTGTCAAAATCTAGACTTTAATCCCATGTCTTATGTACTTTGTACTCTGATTGCTTTGGATTTCTAATGAGATCATCTCTATGGGATTAATGTAATCATTATGATGTCAGGAAAATATGGATTATTATTATATGAATCTTAATTCCAAATAACTTCATAATTTTCCTAAGGAATAGCATCAATACCTAAAGGGATAGTGCTCAATTTAGTTTTGAAATGGACAAAAGCTTCCCTTTGGCCAAAAAAGCACTAGTTTTGTCTATTATGGGGCAACCTCTATAGAGAAACAGGACCTGACCTCTCTACTCAGTATAACTTATCTGTCTTAAACTAATATAGTTATGGTTAGTAAGAACACTGTATTGTAGAGTATTGCTTTAACTACTGCACAGTTTCTGTGCCTTAATCTACCACTGTTTCAGTCAGCATTGGTGACCCTGCAGTTACTAACCTACTTCCCTAGCAGTGCGTTTGCCACTTAGGTAGTAACCTGGTGGGAATTCTGTTTCAACAGGTACCAACTCTGTTGCTGCTGCTAACGGTAGCTTTATCTAAATCTCTATTGTTCGATTTATGAATAAGGGTCATGATTCAAGAGCTTGCATGCAAATCTCCTAGCTCAGAGGGTTACTGGATCGTAAGTAGCTAACCCCTTTTCCTTGCTGGCATCTCCAAGAAGACCTCTGTGTCTACTCCACCAAACAAGAAGAAGCCATTTCACTCCAGATCCCTCCCTGCTACTTCCTCTGTCTCTCTATCTCTTTATCTCTCTAGGATACACTCCAATTCTCTGATTACTTTAAGTCAACTAGTTGCTAACTCAGCCTTGTGATCCAAGGTTAATTTTATTTAATCAATTCAAATGCAAATTCAAGGTTCACATGGTATCAAAGATCCCCCAACAGTTGGGACTCTTCCCAGGGGAAGGCATGTGATATTCTTCATTCGACTCAGGATAATACACTGAATATTATGTAGAAACAGAAAAATCATGTACACCTGAAATGAAATAAGGAAATTGAAAATGGATATGAGACACAAGGGGAAAATGCATATACTCTTTCTAAATTAATGACTAGCTTTTTTCTACTAAAAATAATTTAAAATGCCTACATGATTTACATGTACAACTGCATCCAACTGTTAATTTGACTATACTTGGAGAAGCATCCTATATAGAGCCCATTGTGAAATGGTCTCTAGATGTGGTAGCTATAAATATTAATATAAAAGAGGCCAGTTTATCATAAAAACAAATTTTCCCCAATTAACTTTTTCTGAATAAATCTAAGGGCAAATAGCAACATTAACGAAGATTTCCACCAGCAAGGACCCACTTGTGTGGGTCTCACACTTCGACTATGAGTACATTATATCATTATATAAGAATTTTCCTTTTAGATTTGGTTAATAGGGAGCTTCAATTTCAGAGTTGCCTCTTAAAGGAAGGAGAGGAATCTCCTTCCTTCATTAGATTTGCTATTTCTCATATAAACTTTGCTTTTCAAAAATTGAGAACTTTACATACTGAGTAAAGGACTTTGAATACAGATGTAACTTTGAGATGCATTTCATGAATGTTTTTTCCTAATGACAGTAGAAGATTGCCAATTCTACCACAGGGTATGGAATTAAAAAAATGGCGATTATCCTGTGCAACTTGGATTCTCTTTGTCTTGATATCAAATACTCCAAACTTTTGCCAATTAAAAATAATTGGAGTAACTTTCATACATAAATAGTATGTATACATCATTTCTACTCCTTCCTCTCCCAATTTCCCACTCCTGCTATGTCATCACCTACTCCTTATCAAACTCAAGACTTCTCCAATTATTCATGTATATACACATGTTATATACACCCATATGGGTGTGTGCATGTGTGTGTACACATGCAACCTGATCCGGTGCTGCTCATATATATTACCTAGGGCTTAGCTTTGGGTTTGGATGATTTATCAGGGGACATATCACTGTAGAAGAAATAATCACCCTCTCGCAGAAGCCATTAATTTTCTGTAGTCTTTCATCTAGATAAAGGATCTCCTATATTTCCCTGATCCATATAGGTATGTCGCCTACTGTTATCATTGCAATGGACTTTTTTAGGACATCCACATTGTTGAGATTTTGTTGGTGATGCTTCTCTGCCATTTATACAAGACACTATATCACAAAAATGCTCTGGTTCTTTGGTTTTTACAATCATCCTTCTCCCTTTCTCCTGATGTTTCCTGAGACTTAAAGGGTAGAATTTGTGCTATAGAGCTGTCGTTGAATTGGATTCTCCATAGTCAGTCTTCCTTGTGTTTTATTCAGTTGTGAGTTTCTGTAATGGCATTTGTCTAAAGCAGAAAGAGACTGTTTTGATGATGTGGTTATAAGGTAAATGTTTAGAGTACAGTTAGAGATTATACTGGTTTAGGAAAATGACAGAGCAGGTTACCTGTACAGTGATGTCACCTTCCATAAGTAATTGGCTAGCTTTCCAGTTCTGGCCATGAATTTTCTTCCTGTTGAGTGAAGAGATTTTATCCTCAGCAATTCTTTTTAAAGACCCTGAAATCACTGAATGAATCAGAAGCTGTTGCTATTGTTATGCTATTTGAGTATGAATGATAATATGCATACCCTCTCTGGACATTGCCACTAAGATATAAATGCATTGTTCTTCAGAAAACAAGAGAAGCTGAAAGGCACTTTATTCATGCCTACATCTGCCAAGTAGCACCACCCTTCACGTTTGTGCAATATTCTCAGCTATATTCAGTTATATTTCCTTTCCACTTTCTGAATCAGAGGAGTGGTTTTCTTTATTGCCCTTTTCAATCTGGTGCACATTTTAAAGCATAGTACAGTGAGTCAAGATAACTAACTCCTACAGTTTTAATATCTCCTTATTGCATTTTGATATCAGAGTCTTGATTTAATCATGAAATGTACTATATATTTGGCGTCCTTGGCAGATTCAATTTTTTAAAACTAAGAAAAATGACATTGTAATTGAAATCTAATATTAACTGGAACTGGTACTGCAGATTTCCTATCTATCATTGGCCTGCTGATTGTTTATTAATAACATACTTAGCCTTTAGGTTGGAATATTGCTGATCAAGCAGACATCTTTAACTTTGACCTAACAAAGTAGTTATTACTTCCAAACCTTTCTAAGTCAAGCAGGAGTCTGCTGCAAGCTTTTGTCAACATTTTAAAATTCCTGACCCATTTACTGGGTGCCTTTAAGAGCAAAACAACTTCTGCCTCATTGTATATGGCTGTAAACGAATGCCTAAGCACAATTTAAAAACTAAAAGGGAAGATTTATTGGGAACCACAGAGTGTGTTTATTTTTATCATATGTACTATTGTTTATTTTCCCATATTAAGGAAAGTTACTGAATTTTAATAAAGCTAACTATGCATTATTTCAATCCAATGAATAAAAAGAGTTTTGTTGGAAAAAATATTCAGAAAAATTCTCTTTAAAAGATAAAGTGTACAGTAAAACCTTAGTTTGAAATTCAGTCTTTAAAAGTCCATTTATTTATTTTTATTTATTTATTTTGCATCCTGACTACAGTTTCCAGTCTTAACCCTAATTTTGGTAACTAACCTAACCATAAACTCTGCATTGTGAGTATGTTGTTTGCTCCCTAATTTATGAAGAAGTCGAATGCACTCCAGCTCCAAAGCAGTTTCTGCCTCGTTGCCTGTCACTCCTGCCTTCCTATTTTCCATCCCGCATACTCTCAGACTGAAGTCCCGGAGTGTGTCTTCATATTTACCTGAACTTGTTATTGCATATATTGTCTTTATTCTGGTTTGGAATTTGACTTGTAATGCCTTATAATACATTTGGCTAGCTTTAATAAGTTTATATGTAAATTTGGTTATTGTCCTCAGAAGTGTTACATGTTAGTTTCTCTAAAATATACATCCAGCATTCAATCTGTGTTGAACAGATATTTTGATCTACTCTGTAATTGAAGAGAGTTGGTTGGTATCAAGCTATAGCAGATTTAGATGCTAACCTAACAGAAATATTATATTCTATATGTATATATTACCTAAATATATAATATTAACACTTAGGAATTATTTGACAACTTGAATAATTAACACCTAGGAAAAGAGGTTTAAAAAAGTCTGAAATAGTGTCTACATTCTCGACAAGTTTGTTCTCTTAAAGTAAATATTGAATTTGTAGGAATTTACTCTGATCTCATTAGAGATATTATTTTTAAGAAAAAATAGCATTTTTCTTAGAACAAAAGTCAACTCCTCCCCAGAACTCTCCAGCAGTAGCTTAATCTCCTTGGAAGGTGAAGTAGAAATTGTCTTTAATAATAATAATGTGTCTGAATTACTAAATATTATCCTTTTAAATCTTACACACGATTGCAAGTATAAACACACAAAGTAACCAAGCCCAAACCTTGCAGCCACTTGGCAGCCACTTGTAAAAGTGTTATCAGGACAGCAAATGGAAGTTAAGCCCTCAGCCTTCAAATGGTGGCAGAGAACAACCTAGCAATTAGATGGTTTCTGCTAAGTGAATGGGTAAATTTTGACAGAGAATAGAAATGGCACTTTAAAAATTTATAAAACAAAGTGCTGCAAATCTGTTACTGTATTTTTTTGTAAAATCAACCATAAATAGTATAAAAGCATGTTACAGAGAAAATTAAGTTACTGAAGGAGAAGGGTCTGACCTACTCAATGCAAGGAAAGTTATTGGAGTAGCTCAACTAAACCTGGAAGACCTAATTTCTGTCTCTAAATATGCATTGCTTATTGAGAACATAAAGCTATCATATTAAAATTATTTCTGTTTATGGCTTTAAGTATTTAATAATTTACCACCAGATGGTAATTGTGCAAATTAGTGAGTTCATTGCAATGTTTCCATAAATATTATAAAGTGATTCTCTCTGTCTTTCTTTTATAATGAATAAGCTCTTATGTACACATGTACATGTGCACACACACAAACTTCCTGATAAATTTTATACGATTACTAGTAATTAGATAATTATTATTAGAGTAGGTCCAGTCACACTATGTATAATTTTTTTTCCTATGGATTGCTAATACTTTGTTAGTTATAGTCTATATAATATGTGGTACAAATACATATGTAATAATATACTGCATGTTTACTTCTTTAACCTATTTTATCTATTGGCTATGACCCAAACAATTTTGCCATCTAAAGGTTGGCTAAACAAAGTCAATGATGGTATTGTTAATAGTGTTTGAACATATCAATATTTGAGTAGCTATTTCTGTTGAAGAGTAAAACAGGTAGATGTCTTGGGATTGTCTTGGAAAATGCACTAATAAAATTCTTATTTGGGGCAGAGCTCATTTTGGTGCTTTATAATTGGGAGATAACGTCAGAGGCATGATTTCCAGTCTCTGGAAACATACATAGAGACTGTCACTTCTAAGCTTAAATGAGTTCGCTTATGAGTGAATCAATATAGATTTGAGTACATGTTCTTTGTGCCTGTCCATTGGGTATGCTTTATGCCAAAATTGCAGAGAAAATCCAATGATTTGTCCTAGAAAAATCAAGTAGCATTGCTGTATTATCTATTAATAAACAGCTATTCATTTTACAGGGATTGAAAATGATTATTACATTTTTGTCTCAGTGTCTAACATATAGTGTTACTTATTCTAAATTTTTCTCTTTTGTATCAATGTATGAATGTAATTATTTTCTCAAAATGTGTCCTGTTTTTATTTTTTTCTGTTTGGATCTTTAAAATAGCATTCAAGGACTATACTGGGGATTTTCCATTTTTGTCTCTGATTCTTGGTTTATTAGCCAATTAAATAATTTACTATATTCATTTTTGTCCTAGTTACATGTAAATACTTGACATGTATCTACTTTGATAGCTAGTCACTAAAAAATATTGTGTGCACCTTTGTGTTTACCTGTATGTGTATGTACGTGTGTACGTTTATATTCTGGGGTAAAGGAGGTTGAGTGTATATTTGTGGCTGTCTGTCTGTGGGAAGTTCTTCTGTATATGTATTGCTTTTATTGTTTAATGAATAAAGCTGCTTTTGGCAAGTGACTTAACTGAGTAAATCAGGTGGGAAATCCAAAGAGAGATGTAGAGAGAGTGTAGGTGGAGTCAGGGAGAAGCCATGTAGTTGCCACAGGAAACAGAGACCTCCACTGGAGCCCACCCAATCTTTGCCAATAGGCCACAACCTCATTGTGATACACAGATTAATGGAGATAGGTTAGTTTAGGATACAAGACCTAACTTGAAATACACTTAATTTATTGGCCAAACAGTATTACAAATAATACAGTTTCTGTGTGATTATTTTGGGTCTGAATGTCCAGGAATGAACGAACAAACAGCCTCCAACTACATCTGTCTCAGTCTGTCTGCGAGCTTTTGTATGTTCTGGTGCTAATTGGACACCAGAGGACAACCTCAAGTTTCCTTCTCAGGCATCTTCCAACTTTTTCAAAGTGTATGTTATAGGCATGGAGCTCACTTAGTAGGCAATGATAGCTGGCACACAGGTCCCCCTGTCTCTGCTTTGCCACATTGAGATCACAACCTCCTCCCTCTACCACACCTTGTTTTGGTAAGGTAGTTTCTGGGGACTTCCTGCAGGCCACCCTTCTGTCAGACAACACTTTGTTGTCTCCAAGGCCTGGAAAATATTCTGTTTAATTTTTTTTTCTATTTTGAAAAGGGGGGCATTTCTGTTTCTCTTTACCTTTCAATTTATTCTATATGTTAGCTGTTGTTGGCAAATAAGGAAATCTAGCCCCTACCAAAGGATTCTTTTATCTAGCAGAAATAAAAGATAACATAAAAATTAAAGAACTTATTTTCCTTGCTTGACCTAGGCCAGTGAAAGAAGATTGCATGGTTATACAATTTAAGGTTGTTCAAATGAAAACATTTTATATTCATATTATGCTTTATATAATACAAATATAAAGCATTTTCTCTTCATTTTTGTGCTAATTAGAAACTTCGGAGAAAGTGCCTTATCTTCAGATGTTCTCATTATCAATATGGTTAAATGGGTAGATATATGTAGAAACAAAAATTGTCCTTAGGCAAAAGATTTTAGATAGTCACTGAGCGACACTGTTTCTTTCACATCTGCATTTTGCAGTCATGCTGTTTTTCCAGGACATATTTGAAGCTCAAAGGTTACCCTGAAAATGCAGAACCTTAATCAGAATAAAAATGGTAATTATTTTATGAAGATTAGAATAAATTAAAGGAGGAACTATATATATAATATAATGTATATATTAAAAATTTTGCAATGAAATCTGAGCTTCAGATTATCAAATTTTGGTTTATTGATGAAAATATCTTGAAACACTCAGAAAGTATAAGTAGTCATATTTAATGCCTTATTTTCCTTCTAGCTATTTTCTATATACCAGTGATGTCAGGTTCCAATGGAACAAGTTCAGTACAGTCAGCTGTTTCCATCCTCTTACAGTGCTTTGTTTGAGAACCATAAAGAAATGCATTGGTTCCCTTTTGTGTCTCAAAGCTATTATTCTCAATCCCCCTTTCTTACTCTTTCTCAAGTGAGGCAGCCTGTGGACTCCACCCCATCCCGTTTTACTGAATTCTTATATGCGTTTGGGTAGAGTGCCCTGTTATGATGATCTTCTGAGGCAGTATCATTTAGTCCAATGAGATGAAGTCTCATCTGCCTGATGATGACTCTTAAAATCCTTAATATAAGCCCTGGTCTTCCCTCTGAAATTTCATTTGTATTTGACCAGTCCACTTAGAACACAATTCCTACACTACTTTTCATAATTGTTGATCTTCTTCACCCCAAATCTTCTCTCATGTAGTCCATCCTTCATTTTTTTTCTCTGTTGGAGCAACAGCATCACCTAAAGCTCTGATTCCACAGTGTAGGCTACATCTGTGTACTATTTGTCCACACACACTTCTCTGTATCTCTAATCCCATCTAGTGTAAAACCCACACTTCCAACATAGCACTATTTCCTCTTGATTCCACTCACCCCTCCACAACATTTTACAAAAAGATGCCAGATGGACTCTTAAAATCCACACAAGGTCAGTGGCTCTTCTTCACATCCTCATCCAGCACTTCCCCTTCATACTTGAAATAGAATCAACACAGTTACTGCGATCTCCATGCCCCATATATTCTGGCTTCCCTCAACATCTCAGATTACACCCTGTTCCATACTCACAATATCTGAGTTGCACTGTCTTGTTCGGTTCCTTAAATGTACATTTTTTTTTGCATCCGAACTTTTAACTTTTCTGCTTGCAGTGAGCTGTATTTTCATACAGACTTCAGCATTGAATGGTCCTATCATGGTTTTCTAGGTCTTAAAAAGTATATTTCTCATTTTCTTATTTCCCTTTTTTCACTCATTTTAATTTTCCACATTCTCTCATTTTATTACATCATTATCCCCCCACATTCATGGTGTCTAAGATCAGTTACCATAACAAAGAGCAATGTCTTTTAAGTCCATCAGATCCTTGTGAGTTGTTGTTGATTGTTGCTTTTACTAATTTGCTTCTGTTTTTTAACTGATCTCTTTTGAGGATGCCTCTGGATGCTGAAGAGCATCTCCACTTCTGTGAGAGTGAGCTCCCAATTCATTTAATAGTATCTTTATCTAAAGTTATCTAAATATTTGAAAGTTCCTGTGCTAACAACTCATGCCTCCTCCTGAGACTTGGGATAAAATTACTTCCAGATGGTCCTGAAGTCCCAGCATATTGCTATAGTTAACAAAAAGCTTTTGTAAATGGTATATTAACCACTAAGGGGCATGTGCTGCCATTAACTTGTGCTATGAGTTCCTGTTGTTAATGGTAAAATGTGCCTGAGCATGCATTTTTCTCTTTAAATCATATATAATTACAGTATTCAATGCTGAGAATCACAATATTAAAAAACAGACATGAAAGTTCTTAAAACATACTATGCATGCTTGTAAACAAGCATCAAAATTTAGACACTAGAAGTTAGAATTATGAAGTTGGAGAAGATTTTTTTTTTAATCTACTAAAACAAAATCAAAAAGGTTAGAATTACTGTTATCATTTGTCTTTTCCAATTTTGCATTATAAAGCTGAATTAATGAGAAATCTCCCTTAGACCATTGTATTCACACTTATTACTATGAATAACAGCAGCAGTAATATGTCACATGACCACCACTTTATTTTCAAAGTCCTTTTTTGTTCAACAAACTCACTTGATTAATACATTCAACATTAAATTTCTTGCTATTTACTCACTGGTTGCTTCCAGAACATTTTTAGGCCAAAGAGTTTTTAAAAGTCCTCTGCCCTTACTCTAGATGCAGTAGGAGGCTGGGCTGCTTTGTGGATTGGGCTTGTTTGCTAAGGAGAAGACAGATAAAAGTCGTTGCTATCGGTAGAAATACACAAAATATCAATAAGGTGTTGAAGAAAATGAGATGGGGATTTGTCAAAATAGCCTTCAAACTACAGTTTGCTTGAACGAAAGCAATCCCTAAAACTGTAATACCGTAGCACAAGAGGAAGGGGTTACCACTAACAACTTGATGGTCATAAAGTATACATCCCGTTAAGCTATAGTTCTTCTTACAGACTGACGACTTCTATAAGGTTAACAAGGTAACTTCCTTCCCTAAAGTATGCTTTATAAAACTTGCATGCTTTCTTTTAATTTAGATCCCAAATTTAAATTCCACTTGGAATGGTTAGGATGTGGTATGGGAGAAATCTCTAAAAACTCACATCCATAGTTTTTTTTTTCTTTTTTTTTTTTTTACTTAAAACAAAGACTTTTTTGTTGGCACATATATACTTACAGAAGACTAAATCAGTAGAGTGCGTGGCCAACTGGCTTGCGAGTCCAGCTAGTCTGGTTCTTGTTTAAGTCAAATAAATTAAGGAAAAAGCAATGTTTTACTTTGGGTGGCAATTTTATATATGAATATTTAAAAGTATGCCACAGATTTACCATTTATATAACTATATCTTTCCTACCAAAAATGTACTAGAGATTTATAAGCCCATATTGAAAGGAAAGTATGTAGAGAGGCTCATATATGCCTCAGTTACCCAATCAAACCTGGCATTCAGTGCCTTATGTGTTCAAGTCTATGCTGCTCTGATGATAGTGGGGCACATGGTGTATGAGTTACCAGGTATCTCAGAACAAATAGTTTCCTCTCTCTGATGACATTGGTGCATCAATCACCATAGTACATTTTGATAAATTCTATAACACTCCAGTGCCAGGGATTGGGTAGAAGAGGATCTCAGTCAGATCATGAAGCCAAGAATATCTTCTGCAGGAAGCAACGCATTCAAAATATTTTAAGACATGGAAAGGACAACTCTAGGGATTGATTTGAATTTGGGAATAATTGTAGTGGGGATAGTGTGGAAATTGGCTGGAAGGGATCTGGAGTAGAAATGAAAGTCCCATACACTTGAGAGACAATTGTGTTATTCATGTAGGAAACAGGACTATGAAGAGGACAGTGGCAACGGGCATGCTAAGGTGAGAGACCACAGTGTGGGAACAGTAGTGGCTGAACTCCTAGAATGTTGGGGGTAAGAAGGTATGTTAATTGCAAGTGACTATGGCTTTTAAGTTTGAGAATAAAATATCAGACAATGATGCTTGGTCACTGTCTGAAGTTGAGGAGAAGGGGATAGTCAAACTTTCATCTTGTCTTGGTGAATATAGAGCTCTTTCAGAAACATTTTTTACCTTAAGGTTAATATAATAAAAAATTCTATGATGCATATAATTTTATTGTATTTTATGTATATCTGACATTTGAACTTGAATATATCAAAAAGTAAAATGATAGCTCTAATAATTTTTTAAAATAAAATCAAACCTGATTGAATCAAGTGAAAACATTTCAGCAAAAGGTCTTCCCTTGAGTAATCTGATATTTTTCAGAATAAAGTATTTTTATAGTTATTTTTCAGCATAAATTGATAAAACTATTCCCTTTACTATTCTAAGGCTCTTCCTTTTTCCTGGAAAGTTACTGGAAGATGATACATTTATATGAGTGGGTAGACTATGGGCATTGTTTGGTAGTAATTACAAAGTGAAGATCTGAGAAAGAATGGATAGTTTACAGAACTCCATCCCAAATCTTGTCCGCTTAAAGCCACAGTTGACACTAAATAGCAAAATTAATCACAGGACAATTCAAATCCTAAACCAACATGATACTGTTCCTTTCTCCTTTAAGGGTGATCAGGAAATACCAAGGTATGTTACCTTGCCTGGCTTGTGCTAACGTAGGGCCACCTTGTAAACATTCATAGAAACATTAATTTTAAAATGTATGCATACATAAAAAGCACAGAACAAAAAGGAAATGTTCCACAAATTGCTTAGAGTGAGGGGAGCTCTATTAAAATTCTGTCTGTTAACATTCTATGGTTTTATATGAAGGACTCTATAGTTTTTTTCTGAGAAATCCTATAAAGTAATTTATTAGGAACAGCAGTGACTTTGTAAGCATCAATACTCTTTTTTAAATGTAACCATGACTAAAAGTGCATAGCACAAATTCTCACCCAACGTTTTTCTCCTGTAGCACATATTTGTTGAGTAAATAGCTTATGATATTTAAATTTAGGCACAGCTTCAGCTCAGTTATTACCACAAAAGTACTAAAAGCTGTCAACTTCTCCCTTGGCAGCAGATATCCAGGAACTCACATACAGTGCAGAGCACTTCAAAGGGATATGTTTTCTTGTTGGCATTTGTCAGAGAACTGAGAACCTGGAAGACTCCTTTCACAGTGAAGTGCATTGTTGTTACTCAAATTTCATTGGCCATCTCTAGACCATTGACCACAGCTCTCTTCAAAGCTAGGCAGAAAAGGGAACTGAACGCTACTGAGTGGTGATACTGCTTCTGCTTTCTGTTTGAAAGCTCCAGTTCCCTGTTACTGCAGGATCATCTCAACAGAGCACATTAAAATCCGTTGTCTCAGAGTGCCAGAATCTGCCAGTCTTCTGTGTGAGGTCTTTAAATGACACCAAATCATACTCTGGGGAAGCACTAATGTCCTACTCAAAGGCACAGTGCAAACATTTGCGCACTCAGTTGGCTAATGCCTTGACTTCTGTTTTTAAATGTGCCCTTCTTCATTACCCCATTTGACTCTTCTCTCTCGCACTTGTCATTCTAACCTCTGCACCTGAATTAACTAGTGTTGGATTCCTACCAGCTGTAAGCTACAATGAGTAAGCGCTCTCTTTAGTTCAGCATTTAAACCCAGGCGCCTAAAATGGTGCTTGATGTCTCTGAATATAGAAGGTGAGATGGATGAATGGATGGAACCCCACAGTAACTGTATTGGGAATGTTGTTGCCTCCGCATAGTTAGCTTGGCATTTGCTATTTCTCTAGCATTATCTTTTCTATCCCAACTTCTTCTACTCCATTCCTTGTTTCAGAAAGATTTACTAAGATCAACCATCTAAGGTCTTACCCAGTATTAAATGAGATCGGGTTGAAAACAGTAAAAGGAAGAGCCGAGAACCAAGCCTGGGGTGCAGCCACCCTAGTGAGAAATTGTGTCAAGTGAAACTGCTGTGGGCTCTGAGAACCCTGATTTAAGGTGACTGCTTAGCATGGTTTGAATTAAATTGAATTAATGAGAACAGAACGTAGAATGGTAAATAAGTCTGTTCTTAGCTTAGTTGCCTTTGGTTTTGTTCAGTTTTAGAAATGAGAAATGTTACCAGGTTTTTTATTTTATGTACTAAACTATGGTCCACAAACTTGAAATTATAATGTGTTTGTGACTTCTGGTGGGCAGTTGTTCTACTACAAGGTAAACAGAGAAGAGTGCACACATTTAATATTGCCATGTTTTAGGTGTAGAGTTACAGTGCATATTTGTAAAATAAAGAGTTAAAGTCAAATCAGCACTTTTCATACTGTCTTTAAGTTGCAAAATAAAGAACATTAATATCCTTTCCCTTCACTTGACAGGAGATGAACTGTCAAAGGAAAAAGAGGGGGGAGGCTGTGTGAGTTATTTGCTAGCATGAGAGCAATGATTTATTATGCCTGAATAGCACTTGAGATCCTTGCCAGTGGACGCTCTAATATGCCAGAACCAGAGCACAGTCATTGCATGCTAGCAGGAGGGCTCAGAAACATGGTAGTGATGGGCTGGTGCTTATAAAAGTTGCCTTATGGGAATGCTAAAACTCCCTGCTGCTATTCCAGTGAAGTCCTTTGTTGTCATCTGAAGAGTTTCCCACCCTCTTTGTAGCTGACGCATAATAAGTAGGCTGTGTACAATGGCAGAAAACGATCAGTAGGTGGTCCTTAAGAAAAGCCTTCATCAGATTCCATCATCCATACACACCAGTGTCTAGCACTTATTACTTGTTTTTGAGAACACAGGGACTAGTGAGTTGAAGCCAAAATTTGTTAAAGAATAAGCACCATAGAAGAAAAATTTGAAGCCTCCCATATTAATCACATTTCTGAAAAGGATATCTATATCTGTATATTTATATGGATACACACACACACATGGAGGCAGGAGATGTGCAGGATATTTACACTAGGAATTATGTGTCTAGAAACTCAGAAATCTCAGGATCTGCAGTTAGCCACCTACATAGTCTTAAGTTTTGAAGGCTTAAGGAACATGAGAGCCAATTTCCAGGAAGTCCAAGTCTAAGAGTAGAAGACCAATATCCCATTTTAAAGATATTCTGGGAAGAAGAGAATTCTTTTTCTTAGGAAGCTCTTTTGTTTTGTTCAAAACTTGAACAAATTGCATGAAGCCCCACACTTTGCAAAAGGTTGTGAACTTTATTCAACTCAGTGATTCAAATGAAAACCTCATCTAGAGTAATCTGCACACACCAAGAATAAGGTTTAGCTGAATATCTGTGCACTTAAAATTAATCACTACAGCCATATGAAGAGAATTACTTTCTTCAGAAGAAGGCTGTTTTTTTTCTGGGCGAAAAACATTGACGTCTTAGGTATCTCATAAGCAGAGCTCTTCTTTCTAAACATGAGAATCTCAATCTCGGCTAAGGGCAGTTCATTCAGCGTTTGTAATTTTCTCCAGGTATTGAAGTTGTTAGACTCAGAGCTTCCACAGTATTTTCAATGTTCCATCGAGGGAACTGATAGGAAAATAGTTCCCATTTAGAAGACAAAACATTCTTCTACTTTTTGCTATAATTTATCCTGCAAGGTTTTTCTCCTGACTCTGCATTAATACCATTTGGGGCACATGTTTCTTACTTCTAGCAAAGTCTGTAACCACATATCCAGGAATCTATCTAATAGTCCGATCTTATATATTACCCCAAAGCCCACAGAAACACTGGTTATAACTCTTAGGCCAAAAGTAGAAACAGGACAAAAATTGTACCTATAAAGACAATGTGAGAGAGTGTTGAGGTTTAGGAATGGTCTGGAAGGGAAAAGTTCACACAGGTCTGCATTCCAGTCAGCAGAAGAATGAGGTAGGTGTGACTACCCCGGCTCCCGAAGGCCATCTGAGTACAGCTTTGGATTTGGGACATAAGAATTCATTTTGTCTACTATTAAAAAAATTAAGGAATACAATAATGTAATGCAGATTGAATGAAGAGAGGCATTTCTGCTTGCTGAAGTGCAGGTAGTGTAACTTAGAGCAAGGATGTTCACTAGAAATGCTCACTAGATATTAAGAGGCTCATTAGCATCTTGCATGATTACCCCTAAGTAAAGGCTGGGGCATGAAAAAAAAAAAAGGAAGCGATTGGGATCACTGAAACAGGTAGAAGAGTGTATAAGACCTCACTAGCTGATTACATAAAGTAGTGCAAATAATTAAAAAGTGAGTGACAGATGATCTTAAAGAGGTAATAAGAAACAAGAAAAGTACTAGCCCCTTGTCCTTGTCCTGTGAGCTAGGAAGGTTAGTGATAGGCATGCAGAAATGGCCACTCACTTGCAAGAGTTCCTAGAAGAACCAAGTGTTTCTCTGAAGAATGCAAGAGACAGTGGGAGAAACTTAGAAATCAGAACTTAAAGGGCAGAGAAGGTTGTGAATACAGAGAAGATTTGGTACACTAAAGAGAGTAGGACCGAGTTTAAAACACCTGGTGGTAGCATCAATAATAGCCAAACTTGATTGATCAGCTGCCATATATGTTACACACTGTTCTAAGTATTTTAGACCATGAAGTGATGATGTTTATTCATTTCAGAGAAAGTCTGCATAGTTGGAACAGAAAGAATCCCATGACTAGTAAATACTACAGCCTAAAATTCAATCCCAGCAGTCCTGCTCTGAAGGTTCACTCATATGTATAAGTAAGTGTTCTTAAATATGAAAATAGCTAATGATATCTGTGTTTATATAGCCAATCACATAATTTCTTCTCTTTATAAAAATAGTAATATTCCAAATTCAGAAAAATTTAAATATAAAAGACATTTAAAGGTGTGGGGGGGGAAGACTGGCGTACTGTTAACCAATTGAACTTTTAACAAGCTTAATCAGTGAATGTTGGCTAGAATAAACCTTTTCAAGAGAATGTTGGTATGCTAGACTACTGACTATGACAGCCTGATATCATTGCTTATAAAAAATTGCAATAGCTCTATCTAGCAATATTCACCTATCTGTCCTGAGAATTACTTAAAACATTTCATTAACTTGTTTCTCAAACCTTTTTCTCAAACTAAGTTTCTCCCTTAAGTTTTATTCCTTCTCATCTATTTCATATTGATTTCATAGTTTAACTTTCATGGTACAAACTATTTCCAAAGTATGGTCTATGTATATGACCTAAGGAGAACAATAGCATCAGTGAGTGAAAGACAACAAAGAAATCCAGTGCTTGTGGTAGTCAGGAAACAAAATTATCTCAGTTTCTTAGAGTGCTCTCAGCCTCCCAATATACATATCTGCTCCTCCTCAGTTAGAACAACAATGTAATTGATTGTTTTAGATATAACATCTCTATACTTTTATTGAGTTGTAACAGCGTTTTTTTCTCTTAATCATACAGGTGTCTGTTGTGTAGGCATGTGTATGTATCATGGGGTGTCATAATCAGATTCCAGATAAATATCCAGATAGATGAACTGGATGACTTCTTCACATGAGGAGAAAAGAGGCAGTTAGGCACAGCTGAAAGTCCTGTGTTAGTTTAAGAGTTCCTTATTTTCATCTAGCTACAGATGTCTTGTCTGAACCACATGCATAAGACTGGTAGATATGCCAGGCGGTGGTAGCACACACCTTTCATCCCAGCACTCCAGAAGTAGAAGCAGGTGGATCTCTGTGAGTTTGAGACCAGCCTAATCTACAAAATGAGTTCCAAAAAAGCCAGAACTGAACAGTGAAAAACTGTCTTGAACCTAACCCCTGCCAAAAAAAAAAAAAAAGAATAAAAATGAAGATGTTGTGAGGAAAAGAAGTATGGGATAATTCTTATTGCAGTACCTTATAACCATTGATATAAAAAAGCTAGAGGTTTTGCTAGTAGAAGTCAGTTTGTACCTTTCTTCAAAGTCATACTGATATATTTGATATGATGTGTTTTTTTAAAGAAGACCTAGAACCTTTTATGAAGAACAAATGGTAGAAGAGTACATATTGTTAGACTTTGTTTCAAGAGTGTAAACACACATACATAGACTTTGTTTTCAAGAGTACACACACCACACACACACACACACACACACACACACAACTGTGAGAGTTTTATGGCCCCTGATTCATTTCTAAATGATAGGAAGCTTTCATGCTGTGTTGAATCTCTATCTTCTTGCACAAGTTAGTATGCGGAAAGCACAGGATCATTAAGCTGTCGCTGCATCTTCATGACAAATGACGGGTGAAGGGTTACTCAGTCCATGCGTGGGGAGACTCTCTCAGAGAAGGTGAGAAAGTGGTCTGCGTTCCCAGGGCTAGCAAGGTTTCTGAATCTGTAATTCTGATCCAGCCCTCAAGTCCATATATTTCTCATTTATACACAATTCGCTTTCTGCCTGTTGAAATTTTATTTTATATAAGATTTTACTTTATAAATAAATACTTTATGTGATATGGTTCTTAGTGGCATATAAATATATTGTGATACTTTAGAAAGCTATAGCAAAATATGACTTACTTCTGTATTTAGAAGGGAAGTGTACTGTGTAGAAGCTAATAGACACCCTTGTTCTGAAATGCTATATCACTAGGCTATGTGATTATGTGACTTTGCAATTTTATCCCAACACCTTCTGGGAACAGAAGATAGCTCACTGGCATACCCAACATGCTCCATTGCTTATAGGACTGCAAAGTCCCCCTGTGCTCCTAGCATTCTTAAGATGTCACAAAGACTGGAGCCCAACTACTTTCAGATGGAACTGTTTCCTGGGAAATTAAACTATGAATCAAATACGGAAGAAACCGTGACTAATGCCTGACCCTATGGAGGGTCTCATCTGGAGGACCCAGAAATGGACCATGAGCACATGATGGATCTGAATTAAAAATAAAGATTAGGCCTTGATAATTTATGATTCTTATGATCTAGGGTAAAAAGTCCTTACTTATCTGAGTAAGAATGAGAGCTGCTCCTTAATAGAATACAGCAACCAAGGTAAGAGCTAACATGTGTCTGGTATAATTACAAGAACATTTAGAGACAGTTTTCCTTCTTGGAGAACTTTAATGGGGACTTTCTGGTTATAATTAGAGACCTTACTGCCTATTTATGGTTAATGACTGAACTGGTAATATTTTGAGTGAGTGTTTAGCAAGAAATAAATTTTTCTAAAAACATTTATTTTCTAGAGATAGTGAAAGCTGCTGTGAGGCTCTCATAATCCTCAGGCCTCTCCAATGGATAGCTGTTTGCTTTGAGGTGAGAAAGCTAACTCACAAAAAACATCCATTTTGTGAGTTTAAAGGTAGAGCAGATTTATCTTCTCCAATTGTGTGAAATGTTTTTAAATATCTTATTTGCTGTGATTATTTATACCTTTTTATTAAAAACAAATTGAGACCACTATCAGCTAAATATTTATCATTGTGTTCTCTAGCCACTATGAGTTTCTCAAACATATCTCTACATTGAGTGATATTAGTACCTCCTTTTGTAAATTGGAGTCTTAAGGGAAAAGTGAGGCAGAAAATGATTTCAGAGGTCCCACATTTTGCCTTTGATCATAAGGGTGTAGGTGGGCTTCCCAGACATTCATATCATCCATAATATAAGAGGAGAGGATATACAGTCAACTTTTTCATTTAGTGCTAAACAATGACTTCCTCTTTGACAAAGCTTGGAAATCTGACATAGTCTAAAAGAGAACAGGGTGGGAGGCAGAAGTCTGTGGTCACTCAAGGGACTGCAGCTTTTAGTGCATGGCGGACTCCATTAAAGATAAGAAGCTGAGGTACCTTCAAGTGGCTTTCAGAGATGGAATAAAGCAGAGCCAAGGAAGAGAATCAACGTACATTTCTTATGATATTGGTAAATTAATATATTTTTAATTCCAAGGCATTAAAAAGCAAACAACAAGTATAAATTTCAGAGAAGCAGCATATGGTGTTGAAGCTTAGAAAGCTAGCTATGGCAAGAGTGATGGAGGAGCTGGAAGGGATATTTGTGTATAGGCAATTAGGCAGAGTTTGTGCAATTTCCTGTGGTCTGCATTATGGTCTGTGTATCCGTCTAAATACTTATATTCAGCCATTTCTTTATTTTACATTTTATAGGTATTATAAATCTGTTTCTATATTATCTAGTTCTAAGGAATTTTTATTATATCTGTCTGTTCCTACCTTTTAAAGTGTTATAATAGTGTATAACAACAATGTGTACATGTGTGTTGTGCACAGTCATGCATATGGTTGGTGATACTTTACTTTTTGTGTGGAATTGTTTCTAGGATTTTCCAAAGAAACTGGCATAAGTTTTTATGTAAGAAATTTGCATAAAAGGGCTTAGAAGACTGCCTATATAATACCCCGTGTACTTCAAATGAACTCTAGATCATTAGAAATACCTAATAGACTACAGAATCTACACTAATTTTTGTTACATTATTTCATTTGTGAAATAGAAAGAAGATCTTTAGATGTTTAGTCCACATGAAAACTTTTCTATTTTTAGTCCATGATTTTTAATCAGCAAAAGTAGCAATTGCAATGCCAAGGTCCATTTACATCTGTCTCGGTCAGCTCATTCTGAGTAATCGTGTTTGTGTGATAGTGAAATCACAGAAGGCAAATACCTACTGAGAAATGCAGGCAAAGTTTATGAATATAAAAGATTAGTGAAAAATAGTAGCATCGGTGGCTCCCGAATGAAAGAAAACTCTTGAGTTTTGAGCCCCTGAAGAAAGTATTCACCAGTGAAGGTTAGGTGACATAGGAAAAGAATTTGATTCTGTGAAATATGACTACTTCATAACAAAGAAAATGAGGTCTGAAGAAAGATGATCTTTCTTTCGTTTGTTCTTTCTTCCTTTCTTTTTTATTCATTTATTTTAAAAAACAATCTTTTCTCCTTTAACTTACCAATCCCATTTACCTCTCCCTTCCAACCCCCTATCCACTTCACAGAGAGGGTAAGGTTTTCCATGGGCAGTCAACAAAGTCTAGCACATCAAGGACAGGAACAGGGCCCTATACACTATTATTTAGATGAGCAAGTTATCCCTTTAAAAGAGAATGGGCTCCAAAAAGCCAATTCAAGCACTAGGGATAAATCCTTATCCCACTGTCAGTGGCCCCACAGACAGTCCCAGTCCCACAACTGTTTGGCACATTAAGAGGGTCTAGTTAGGGCCTATACTGGTTCCCCCACTGTCAGTGCAGAGGCAAGATGCCCTTTCTCATTGTAGCCTACTAGAGTTGAAAGCCTTGGGTTATGTCCCTCAGGAAGTGGTACCTTGAAATAAAACAGATCCTCACATGGAAACTATTATCCAACAAACACTTCCCTTCTAAAATTATGTCATTATGAGACTCCTCTGGCCCCTCTCATAATTAAGCCATTTGCAGCTACTGTCTCCCCTGTATAAAAGATTGCAACTCAGAGGATTAGACTTAGGAAATGTCACAGAAATGGGAGAGTGTAATGTTTGCTAAGTAAATTCAGCAGGGGTCATAGCCTGTGACAATCTTTCTGTATGTGACCATCTCTAGTGGAAGTTCATCATCTGATGGCATTCTTGAATATGAGCACCTAAGAACAGGTCATTTTAATTTAACATGAGTTATACTCGTAAGAGCTGAACAGGAAAGTACTTTGAACCACTGTGAACTCTTAAGTAAAATTTGTGTTAATAACAAATCTAAGGATAAATGTAGGAAGACTTATCTGCAAAAGAGCAAGCAACATAAGGTTTATTCATAAAACACAAACAAGCAATAAGCCTACAAGACAAAAATATTAGCAAACTATACAATGAGAATTTAGCTTTCCATTCATAAATATAAAAGATTAAACAAGATCCCAAGTTATGTTAGATTGGTATGAGCTAGAAATTTTAAGTAAACACATCTATATTGGAAATCATTAAACAGATATTTTCTGTGCAATAACATCAGATCCCAAGTTTTAAGGTAAGCGCTGAAGCCAATTATAAAGAGACAAACATTTAAAACATCAAAACATAATAGAAGTACCCATGAATTATCATTGGCTGTGAGGAACACATTAAGATTTAAACCCAAAGGCTCTACATCACTGGCAACAAAGAATAAGAGATTAGAGTAACAGTTTTTATCATTAATCAATTTATAGTTCTTTTATTTCAAGAATCAGAAGAGACAAGATAAAAATTTGTTTTAAATAAACGACCGCTTTGTTGAGTAGTAACATCTTTTAAAAGATTTTTTTACAACAATAGAATGGGCCAAATATCCTTGTAAATTACATTAATGAGATAGATGCTACTTTTAATGGAGGCTCTGTCTCTCTGCTCTGCCTTATGCAGATTTGCCAGTTAATAAGCCTGAACAGTGTTTCTGTTCGTGGAAAATGAATCTGAAACAATTGTCAGCTGATCTTGGCATGCCTGGCTGGTGTCTGGAATGGCAGTTCACTAATGTGCTATTACTCAGTGTCATTAACCCACATGAATGATTGAAAGGTGGAATTGTATCTGTACCATGGGGCTCTGCAGAGAGAACAGGCTGGCGTGGGGAAATGATGCTGCAAAGCATAAAATGAGCCATTCATTTTGGACTCCCACTCTTCCATCTTTATGTGGTCGGTTTAAAGATGTATGCTATTTAAAGATATGGAAAATAATGAGACAGTTCTACTACCTAAAAAAATCGTGTCCTTTGCTTTCATTATTGGTCCAAAACTAATATAGTAGGAAATACAGCAAACCATCTATTTTTTTATAATCTTTAGACCTGAAGATTCTTGACAAAAAAGATTCAAAAGGTAGAAGAGTTTGGTACATTGAAACGTAGTTCAGATAATAATATTTTGAAAATTTTGATTTGGAATTTAAAATGTCAAATTAATGTTGGAAATGTGAAATGAAAATATTCTTTTTCATCTGATAAATTTAATTTACATTTAAGCAGAGTTATAAACAATTTAAAAGAGAAAAAAATTGTTTTCTTTAATACATTTAAAATTATCATGGTAAGAGTATCAAATAAAATCTACAAAATATTTTCAAGTTTTTGTTATCATTGTGTTTAGTCTTCATTTAGCAAAATTTCAGAGAATGTTCATATTGAAGGAAGGAAGCAAAGAAAGGAAGGACTGAAGGAAAGAAGGAAGGAAGGAAAGAAAGAAGGAAGAAAAGAAGAGAGGGAAAGAGAAAGAAAGAAGGGAAGGAAGGGAAGAGAAGGATGTGACTCTTACTTTCTTCATTGAAGCAGGTATTTTTACCCACTGAGCTACCTTGCCAGTCCAAGATAAAATGTTTTGACAATGGAGGGCAGTTGTTTTCACATAGAACCATCTTGAGATCTACAAATAAAATTACCACGAGTACCCCCTAAAGGTATTAAAATAAACATAAATATTCATGTGTGAAAATATTTTGGCACAAAAATATAGTAGAACAAAGAGTAAGGAAAGAAGTCCACTCTTCCAATAAACAAAACGACTATAAATTAAAGTAACAGTTAAGGTGACAGGTCCTCCCATCCTGGTTCCGAGGGGTACGCTGCTGTCAGTGAGGTGTAGGTGCTTGCACAGGCTTTGAGTTTTCATGCAAGCTTCCCCTCTGCTCTGAAATACTATGCCCAATGGCTACTTTCCTCAGCCATGTATATTCTCTTATTAAGGACCCATCTTCCCCAAAATACCTTATGATTCCTAATAATCTTCTAAGTGTTATTATCCTTCTAGTCATAGCTAATTGTTAAAAATTATGTATTAATGTATTTACATCTATAAAATCTTAGCCGTGCATGCCATTACTATGTTTGTAATTTATTATATTATTCTAATCCATTCAATTTCCAAGTAAAATCAACATTTCCAAGGAATTGCAGGTTTTTTTCTACTTTAATTTCAGCCTCCTTATTAGCAGCTTGCTACTTCCACCCCTCCCTTAGAAATAAGGAATTTTTCAAGTTTCAGCCGATTTTCCTGTATTTAAAAGATTTAGAAAGGGTACTTTCAAATGTCCTGATTTAGGCTCACTTCACTTGCATAATGGCTTCTGTCATTGGATATTTTTCCTCTGTTAAGGATAAAATATTAAAATGACTCTCTTGACGTTCACCATAATTAGAACTTTTTTAGTACCATTAATCTATCTTGTAGAGAGATCAAATATTTCATGCCCCTTTCTTTTTTTTAGTGAGGTAAGCCCTTGAAATGTTAAAAGAAAAATAATAATAATAATAATTAGTTGTTTCTGCTGAGCTAAGCAAACAGACCATAAGGTTAATTTGGATTTTCAGGAAAAGTGTGCTCTTTATCACCTTCTTAAAATATTTATCAAATTGGAGTGTTGTTTGTTTTCTTACTCTAGTTATAAGTGTTCATTAACCATAAAGTTTGATAAATTTCTGACTCAGCTCAATAACTATGACAAAATAGCCTTCCTTTGTGTACCCTCTGCACTTATAATTTATTGCTATCACCTATGGCAATTTATTTCCCTGGGCCTTCTGTGACCTAGATCATCCACCACTATCCTTACCTACACTGGAGGTGCTCAGATTGAAGAATCTCTTGAGAAAAACACACCCCAGTCTCTTCTTGAGATATTGAGATTTCTCCTGGCGATGCCCATTTGATTCAGGAGGCAATCGAAAGTGAACTGATTAATTGATCCATGCAAATTTGCTCATTCATTCTTTCCCTGCTGTTTTAAGGCTGGGCATCAAAGCCAGGCCCTGTACATGTGAAAATGTTTTTCCACTGAGATAGCACTCCTGCCAGTTCCCTCTCTAAAATATTAACATTTCCTTAGAGGCCATTCTTGAAACAGTACATTTCATGCCAACAACTCAGCAGGTACAAGGTCTTGTTTGGCTTTCACACAATTTTGTAACTTTTCAATGCCTAATTTAGAAGGTGTTGTTTAACTGTGGGAAACCCTGCTACAGAATAATGATTCTGTAACAATTTACACTCGGAGAACAAAAATATTAGGAGGGTTCTGCATGCTTTTCCTACTTTCCTTCCTCTTTCATTCCATACCTACTCACTTTCTCTAGGTATAACTTTTTATATTGTAGAGTTAGATGTGTGCATATATATGTATATGTATGTTATATATGCATAAATAGCATATATATGATATATCATACATTTATCATCATTAGTTTTCTAATTTCTAGAATATATATTCCGGTGCAGTCTAAAATAAACTAGTGAATAATTTTAATTCATTTCTACCATCCTACCTGTTTCCCGAAATGATGGTATAGATATACCCCAAAGACTCCCTGAGTCTGTTCAGAAGACTGGCTTTTTTTACGTGGAAAGAAAGAATATATACAGGGAAGCAGAACATTCCGTGACCCACCCCCCCCCTTCGCGATTATACTGTGTAACACAATGATCCAAATCACACTTTACTGAGTGTTCAATTTCCTCATATAACATTGGAAATTTAATGCCCTCCCCTGTCTGTGTCAATGTGGCAGGTTTTACAATCAAACCTCTTGTTCCAGCATTGGAGATAGGCTGTACCGGTCACAACAGAGCTTGAGATCACACCCCCTGATGGGGATGGAGGCAGGAGGGAGGCTCTTCACACTAACTCCTTCATTTCCCTTCTGCAGTGATTTTAAGCTTTGTGGGTGTTTTAAATTTTTTATTGTTTACTTAGCATAGCCTGCAAGTGACCCGTACAGTTTTCATCTGGAACTTCATGCCTCCAGAAGGCTTTTATGATACCCAGAAGATGGGAGGCAGCAGGCTCAGGGCTCGCCCCGTCGCTGGGGACTCTCATCCAGCCAGATCAGCTCTCTGTGAAAAGCTTCAAAAGATTTTCCTTTTCATTATTTAAGGCCCAATTGTACTGTTTGATTTGAATATTTGGGGCTTTTAAGGTTTGGCTCCAAATTAAAATATCATTCTAAGCCCATTCTGCAAACTTGTCTGAGAATTAAAGAAAAAAATTCTGATTTTTTTTTCTAAACTTAGATAAGGGATGGCTGGAATAACTCTACCAAAGATTCAGGTGGGCACAAAAGAAACATTCCTCATGCTCGTGGTAAGAAAGCAAGACAGTGATTCATAAAAGAGATTAATAATGCTCACAAATCATTTCAGCTACAAATGATGTGCATTTACTTTAAGAAATGCATCCAAGACATTTTGACTTATCATTGATAAAATGTAACTCTAATTACAATAATGCCAATAATGTATAAGCAAACGTGACTAGGTTCATAAGCTAATGGACTTAACATCGCATGATTTTTAGATTCTCTTGTTTCTTTTTGCTTGCAAAGGTCATTCACGTTCCACTGAGGATACTGTCAAATGACAATTCTAGTGGCTTGAAGTCTTCTCTAATCAGACTTCTCGTAATGATACCATGCTCAATACTTGCTGTCTTTAGCTCTTTGACTAATCCTTGTGTCTTAAAGATGAAATGGCTCTCAAATGCTCAGATTAAAATGCCAAATGCAACCCGTGAATCAATCGTAAATGACAAAATAAGCAGTAACAGTTTTAGTTCTGTCGGAAATAATTCATTCCTGTGTCGTCTGCCGACAATGCCTGTTGGTGCTGCTCCTACCAGGAAACCTCCTTATTTTTCTCTAAATATGTTTCTTCAAGTAAACCAGTGAGGACTTTCTTAGATGAACTTTAGATCATGGTTCGGTATCGATATTCCCCCCCCCAATAGATTTGATTGAATCAATGAAATGATATTTTCCTACAACCATCTGTTCCATATTTTTCTGTGGTATGATTGGAATAGTGGCACTTTATAAACAATGAAATACATTATGGTTATACAGCCCTCGTCTTTCTGCTTATATAAATGTATGTGTCTTCCTGTATTTCACCTTGGGTTAGCAGTAAGAATTGGTAATTGTTTTATTGAAATGCTTTGCTGTTCCAGCTGAATTGTAGTATTTTTTTAAGGCCATGGAGATTGCTAAAGCTAGGAAAAGGAAGCTGGCTGGTTATTAACTCATTGCTTATCCTCTCCCTGAGTTTCCCCCACACAGCTAGACTTGTCTTTTTGTATAAAGGACCCAGTAGGGAGGTTTGTAAATGAGGAGTCAACCAAAGGTCTGCTCAGTTAGTGTCCAAACTTTAAATGGATCTAACTGTTGCTGTAAGCCATATATCAAGATTGCTGATGTTTTGAGGGTAAACTATATCTGGGAGTAATAACATCTTGCCATTTTCTGGATAAATTTGCTTCCTCACTTTATTGGGCTAAGCAATGGCAGTGGAGCGGGTCACTTACAATGTTGACTGGAAAGACTTTGCTTTCTCCCCCAGGTCTGCAGGCACAGTCTCTGTTCCAGGCACCACTTTCGACTTTTCTCATACAGTTTTGAGTCCTGGCCCCAGCCTCCTCATTTGTTCTGTGGGCCTCTGCTTCTGCCTCCTTGTATGTTCCCTGCTGATAGCATGGTATTTTCTTAAGCTGCGTCCTTTTCTGCGCTCAGCTTTCTGCTGGCCTCTGAAACCATCTTGTTTTCATTGTGGTAAAAGGACTCCTCATAGTTAGCAGTTCCCCAGTTCGGGGGGCCATTGGTCTCCCTGTGAGCACTGCAGTTAGATCCTATGTCCTGGCTGCTACTAGGAACACAGGCCTATTCATCAGCCTTCTCTTTAGCTCTCTAGGTGGCTGGAAGCCTGGTTTTTCTCCAACATGAAAGCCAGGGATTAGCCAGTGGGAGAGAACCCAGCATGCTTCTGGGGGGCAACAGAGGATGACTGTCTCCACCAGGAACAGATCAAATGATCATCTGTGATATTTCCAGGTCCCCTTGTTTAAAAGGCAGACAGATCAAAGACACTGTCACCTTCAAAGTTTTGAGGACTAGCAGAGCAGCCAAAAGGCCATCACCCTGTCATGACCCCTAACTGCTGTGGTTGTGAGGACTTGGACCTATGTAGTTTGCCGTCTACATTAATCAAAGAGTCTGCAAACTCAAATACCACTAAAATATGCTTTTCTGAGTATTAGTAAGAAGAGGACCATCCATCAGTTTTTTGGAATATACTAGGGCAGATTTTTCTTCATATTGTTTTAAATTTCCCATGGAAATTCTGGATTTATGCTAATGATGGCTGCAATTTTTATTTTTATGCTGCTTCTCATTTTAGGAAATCCCTGAGATGTTACAGAGGTGAACTCTCCTTCATTGCTCTCAGTTTTCTCTGACTCTCCTGTAAGGCTAAATTACCTCCTCTCTGTTGCATTCCCAAGAACTTATCCTTGAACTTGGAGTTACTCCGAGGCAGTTCAGTTTTATAGTCTGGTTTGACTTGACTGTTTTCTTCCTGGGATGCTTTTAGGCTGATAAGGGCCTTTCTGAGCAAGGAATGGTTCTTGTTTATGATCTTATCCCTAAAACCCAATATAGCACCTGGGACATGTTTACCACTCAAGTAAACATTTCTGGAATTTATCAGTAAATCCATACTGTGCTTGGGTCATTGTTCTGTGGCTGGCTTGAAGGTTTATTTTTTGTTTTAGTTTTTGCTGTGCACATTTATAACCACATATTTACTGTGTGTCCACTTGAGTATGATGTGTGCTCATGTACATGTTTCAGACACAGGCATTTATCTTTAGAAAGGGGAAGTAGCTGAGTAGCAAAGAAATAATTTCCACATGCAATAACACTTAAAAAGTAACAATGATTATTTTTTTAATGTGGTTCTATTTTGTGTATTTTAGCATATACGTGTCTCTAAAACCTCATGCCTTATCCCATCGGTTATCAGTATATATAAACAGATAAAATGTCAGTATACAGTTTCAACTGCCATTAACTAAACCGTAAGGTAAACCTAAGACAGTGAAAAGAAGCAATGAAATGATTTTGCTTATTTGGCTGAATTTCTGCATTCGAAATAACTTACTTGGTTGGCTGATAAAACACCCTGACCGTATCAGCAACCTTGAAACCCAGTCACACCGAAGACATATGTCAGCACTGATTGACATCCTTCTGAGTGGCAGGTGCTAGGTTTGGTCGGAAACCAAAAGGCACAGTTTGGGCTCTTTACCAGCATGGTGATAGGAGAACTAACCAAACTAAAGACTCAAGAGTTGTTGTCATTGTATTGTATTGTTTGCTTCAACAACAGCAAAGAAGATAGTATAGGTACTTTGAAAGAAACTAACAAGAAACACAAACACACAAACATCACTTTAGCTACTGTTGTTGACACTGCCTCAGTCTCCTAAGTGCTGCGCTTGATGAGGAACTCATTACACCTGGCTATGGACAGGCCTTTAAAGCACAATTACTAAAAGAGTGTGTGCATTTTTAGATATGTTTTATTGTGTTTTAAATTATGTGTTATTGTTATGGGTGTGCGTATGTGAGTAAACGTGCCTTAGAGTCTAGAGAGACTGAGATTCTCTGGAGCTGGAGGAACAAGCATTTGAGAATCACTCAGCCTGAGTGCATGGAACAGAACTTAGGTCCTCTGCAAGAAAGGTCTGTGTTCCTAACAGTTAAGCTTTCTCTCCAGCCTCCAAACTGTTTCAGTGAGAAGCCTCTGGTCACTCGTTGTCTTTGTGTTTTCTTAAAGTTTTCCTGAATTCAATCTAAAGAAAAGTCAACTCTTATAAGAAACAAATAGATTCTGCATTACAAACCTACCTATGAATATTTTGACTTATTGACCATGAAGAAAGATATTTGTTACCAATAAAAATAATTGCTAAGGTTTTTAACCTTATAACAGCTGTATTTTGTGTTATGATGACTAGCCCATGCATAGATGATAAATGTTTCATATTTGATATGAAGAATATTAAGTTTCATTAATGATGACAATTATATAACAAGCAATCCCTGCTAGTTCTGATAATAGTCCTTTAGTGGAATTTCTTAAAGCCATTCTAGAATCATGGCAAGCTCCTAAAACAACACATAGGACCTACATTAACTTTTGAAGATGTTCAACAAGAGTGATTGCTCAGGTTCTTGCTATATGACCCTCAGTAAAAACAGGCAGAGTCCTTCACAGGGTTGTTAGAATATTTGTAACTTAGAAGTTTATAAAATGAATTTTATTGAACTAGCTTGTAATTATACTCTATTTGTATATATTTATTGCATTTTGTCCACCCATTTACAATGTGACCTATGCATTTGCGATATTCTCAGTCAGTTACATATACATAATCTTTATCGAACCAAAACCAACAATATAAGATCTAGAGTCAATGTTTTCTGATAGTTTAATGGGCTTTAGAAAGTTTATTCACTGACAGGAATCACAAATCATCAATCTGAATAAGTTTCTACAGTTTGAGAGCTATTAATTTAGTCAGTTCTTATAGTAAAAAGGAACAAGGTAGTAACACAATACCTTATGAAAGAACTTGAATTCTAGAGTTACTTTATTTTGTCTAATTTAGAAATATTTCATGGTCTGAAAAAAAACTAAAGTTTTAAACTGTGACTTTTATACTATTTTTCCCCTGAGCAAAGACAATTTAAAATGGAATTCAGGGTTGCTTTTTGTTTTATGTCATAGTTTAGATATAGAATGAAAACATCACAGGAAAGTTCCTAAGAAGGTGTAGGGGATGCAAATGGAAAAATGACAGAATGCTTACAGCACTCTGCATCACAGGATTAAAGGTGCCATGACATTTTTAGAGCTCCAAAGGGGAATTATAATTAAGGTTTATTTATTGATTCATTAGGACTGAAGACCTGATTCTATGCTGTAAGCTTTTCTGCAGAAAAATGGGTTTGTGTTGGTCATGATATTGGACACCATTATAGTGGACAAAATGGTCAAGATGCACAAATACTATGTTTTCTCTTATATAGAAAATGAAATTTTAAGTGTTTTAGTGAGTATGTGTGTATATGTATGAGATACAAAAATAGAATGGAGACTGTATAAAGTGAGAAACAATATAGAGAGGGTGGCAGGAGAAGGCAGTTAGGAAGGAAGACCAAATAACACATATTTTTCTCATGTAGAATCTAGATTTACGCACACACACACACACACACACCCTACATGCAATAAACAGATAGTACACATATACACACAATATAGGACAGCAGGAAAGACAGTATTCAGAGGAGAAAGTGAGAGGCAGGGTGGGGTCCAGGAGGGTAGTGGAGGGGTCAATATACCAGAGTACAACTTTATACATATATTATATATACTATTTTAACCACACATATGATATATACACCATACATGTGAAATTTAATATATTAAATTGTCATAATGAATAAGACTAACTTGTTCAATGACAACAAATGAATCTTTCAGTGTCTCTACAACCTCTAATTATCAGTTCTGGTTCTCAGTCTTTATCATTCATAATTCTGTGACAGAAGACACAGATTTCAAGACTTAAAGACATCAGTTTGATCCTACTGCTACAGATGCTGAAATACTAACAGCATTGAAGGCAGGCACTGGGAAAGGGGTTAAACCAAAATCCTGCCTGCTAAGTGCTATTCTCCTGTGGGGATTAGGAGGAAATCATTTCGTCCTTTTTTTCTCAGATGTATGGAGGTGATAAAGTAAATAGGAATACTTTATATCATCACCACAGCTAGATATAGAAGACATAGACAGGATCCTTGTTTATATTTGTTTTTCAAGAAATTCATTTTTTTTAAATCCTAAGTATATATGCTGTATAAAAATCATATGCTTTTCCACTTTTCAAGGAATATTTATTTGCTGTCAGTATGCATAACATCTCTCAAAAATAAATAGTTAGAAAATAGGTGAATTTTTAATGCTTCTCAATTCTACTTAAAACAAGTTCAATAAATAATAATGACCAATGGGATCAAATATTTTATGAATTTGTATAAGCATATAAAGACATTAATGACAATTTCAGATTAACTTCTAATCTTTTCATCTAAAACTATCTCAATTGATTCATAATTAATTTAAGGTTATATATTAAGAATTTAAAATGTATAAATTTGGGGGGAACATTGATGTATACAAAAAGAAATTTTTTACTCAAGTTATTCAATGTATTTAAAATGTCAGCCACTTTTGTTTAGGTATGGTCTTTGAAAATACTCTCAATATTTTTATTTGCTTTAATTTCCCAAACAAATAAATCTCTTTTTCATATTTGCATAAGAAACAAAATACTTTACCAACATTTGTTGAAGTTTCATCAGTGAATATGTTCTGCACATTAAATGTGACATACTATATAATTAGAGGGTTTTTAAAAATCAATCATTTTGCACCTTGGTGTAGAACATTCACGTATGTGGCATTCACAATGTTCACATTTTGGATTTGTCTTTGAGTATTTGTAGTTTTCCTCAAAAATATAATGGTAGTTTTAATTTTCACTTTATCTTTGACTCCTGGAACTTATATTTTAAATCAGGCACTTATCTGTTACTTGAAAGTCAAATCTGAAAATCATTTATTTTGAACATCAGAAGCAAATAAATCTTTTGTATCTATACATGAAAAAAATTAAATGACAGTCAGTACAAAATGAAGATGAGACCGTTGAATTTGCAAAAGCAAACTACTCTTTTATTGGTGCTGCGGTTAAATTCCTTCAAGTTCTGCATCTTTACAGAAATGTCTACAGTCTTTACTCAATTTGTTTGCCTTCTTTAGATCTAGAGAATTATGGGAAATTATCAGCATATGTTGCATGGTTTTATTTGAATGGATTTTATCTTCTGATTTTTATTATAACTTCTGTCAGATACTTGATGGTTTATCTGCATTGTCTTATATTCACAACCATTTTATTGCAACAGTTGAGATTAAGATGGGAAGTGCCTTTAGAAGCAGACACTGAGTATTACAGAAGGCTATGTTTTCTACCCTTCCTACTCCTCATCCTTTACCCACAGGTCACCAGAGACGAGTCTTTTGTTTTACTAATCACCTGCCATCTAGTTTCTCTGAAACTTGTGACTTTAGACACTGGTGGACTCACTCCTTTTGCATAGGAGCTCTACCATGTCCAATGGAAATAATAATTTTAAAATAAGAAACAATGTTATCAGTGCTAAAAGACTTTGTAAATAATGCAAAGTTATTAATATTCCATGAGGTCAGATATCTATAGCCAAGAATATTAAGGTCTGCAAGAGCAAAACAGTTTCATTCTGTAGGTAGATGTTCTTGGATGATGAAGGCTGCTAGAAAATCAAAGTAATTTATGAATGATGTTTCAAGGATTTCAACCATCAAATGTAGGACACCAAATGAAGCAAAGGTAACAATAGGAGGACTTTCCTCTTTCTCCGGTTTAAAAGTAATTTTGCAGATGGAATTCACTGCTTGAGATCCACAAGCCTTAGTTCACTCTCTCCTGAACAAGAGGTGAGAATAATTTGCCCTCTGCGGTCCCCGTTTTGGTGTTATACTGTTCTTGATCCGTATTCCCACTGTGGGTTAAGACATATTTTTGTGAATATATGCATTTTTCATACTCTTCAGACTCTGTTACGGTTCTGATAGTTAAACTTTAACATAGCAACACAATTTTGCATTATTTTAGAATCCCATTCTAGACTGCAAATATTGACAAGTGCATATTTCTCATTTTTTTTTATATAAAGTCAACACGTTTTTATTTGAGGAATTTAAAGTGAATCCATTCGTTGCCTTCAAGGTCACCTTTGTTTCTCTAAAACTTGAGTATTGCTTTATATTTTTTGGAGAGCCTTTCTAAAATTCTTTTACTGTGGCTATTTCTTCTTAAATATGCACTTGAATTGTGGACAATTAAGTTAAATGGCAGCATACAAGCACTACAAGGGAATGTTTGCTAATGTTCCTTTCGTAGCTAATTGCAAATTTAGAAGCGTTCTGAAGATATGTTGATGGATAGTGAGGGTCAGATCACTGGGAAATGAGTTTTAGAGGCATCAACAGTTTAACAATACATGGTAATAACTTCTGTTGCAGCCATAAAGTGACTAACTTTAATGTCTCATGCCTCCAAGAATGCCTAGTGAAGAACAGGCTTCAGCATGGCAGGTTGAAGAGTGAATCAAGTCTACCTCCAGCTAATTACACGGTGCGCCACATTCTTCTGAAAGGTATCATTTCCCCTCCTCCACATGTCCCACTTGCTTGTTTCCTTGCAAAGCTGCCAAGAAACTGTGAACAAATTTCATGTCTGAGTAACTGAGTGCTCGCTCAGTGACCTTGAAAAATTACTTGCATCATTAAAAATTCATAGAAAATAAAGTTTTTGAGAATGCCCTTCTGACATGCTCTGTCATAAAGAACCTTCCGTTATGTTACTGTACAATCATGTGCACTTAAAAAGAAACTTAAAAACAGTAACCTTGCACTGTCTATGCAGTTTCTCTCTGATGTTCTTTGCTCAGATAGAATCATGCATTTAGACAGTAAGATGCAATCAGAGAGAAGACCTATTGATTCTCTAAGTCTCTGTAATATGTCAGCAACACTATTTCAAACTGTCACAAGATATCAAAGATCTTGCTTGTTTTTCTTTGAGGCAAATCTCATATAACATAGAGCAGTCATTTTCAAATGCACAGTACATAGTCATTTTAAGCACAGGCAGGGATGAGCACCCAGCAGCTTGCTTGAGACTCAAAACATCATCACCTAAGGAAAATTCCTGAGGTTGAAATATCGTGATCACTCTACATTTCCCCCTCTCCTAATGGTCTCTATTAGTTGATTTATTCTGTGTATCACTTGTTTTAATTGTATATATAAATCACACACTATTTTAATGCAATGATCTAATACTCTAGATCTTGGGGAAAGTCACCGGGAGGAAAAGGATATGGGAGCCTAAAAACAATCCCTGGAAGGTGGTAAAAGTGTCACAAATACAGACTTTTGGTACCTTTTCCAGAGCAATGATCCCACCGTGCTGTAATAATCCCTTGACTGTGCATGCTCCCATCATGGATGTAAGCACTAGGCATGTATCTTCCTTCATCCCTAATGCTTAGCATGATTATGTTTTGTGTTTGAAGGCTTGATGTTTTCTCAAAAGAATGGGAGGTGG
The DNA here is from genome assembly GCF_014885135.2 of Alexandromys fortis. Taxonomy (NCBI): domain Eukaryota; kingdom Metazoa; phylum Chordata; class Mammalia; order Rodentia; family Cricetidae; genus Alexandromys; species Alexandromys fortis. The sequence continues at coordinate 359,685 of NW_026068078.1, read as the reverse complement.
AAAGGAAGACTAAAGGACGATATCATTTTATTATTAATTAAATCTGTTCCTAAGCAGGTCCACTCTTGTGTAGAGTACATACTGAGCACTCCCACTTTCTGCCTTCTCAGACCCCCTAAAAGATCTCCATCTCCCCCACAATTATTGAAAATATCTTAATCCTAAAATAATCAATAAAAAATGATGTTACTACTACCATTTTACTTGGTTCATTCTTTTTCCCAAGCTTGCCATTTACTTTTCCTGGTCTTGATAAAATTAGTTTGGTAATTATAAATTTGTTCTACATTACACTTATAAAATTTAAATGGGCCTGACTTTGTCTTATCCAACATTTATCTTTTTTTATACATTAAGTGCTGTTATGTTACATGTGCATATTGTCTAATATATAAACCCACATTTGGTTCCCTGGGTGATGGAATCCAATTTGTTTGTTTCATTCTCATAGTGTTATTTCCTCCTACAGAGGTTCTGACACTATTCCTAGCCACAGAACATCTATGACAATCTTGTGGTTCACTGTGTGACCACTGAGGCACCTTTAGAGGGGTACAACCAATTAGATACATGCCTATGGCAAAGGTATCCTCCTTTCAAATCTCTTCCTTCCTCTCCCATATTTTCCCTTAATTGTGATTCTTTTTGCCTGGGATGGAAGGAATTACTTCATATGAAACCAAGTTTAATCCATTCTCTTTCTGATTGTGTGGGTTGTTTCTAGTAGACAACGTTGCCACAGAGACCGTGGACAGCAGTTCAGCAGTGGATGGTTAAACTGCCTTCCTCTAGATCTTATTCCCTTTCTTTCCCTTTATTTTTGAAAGGTAATGTTACACATGTTGGCTGGGCTGTGTGGTATCTCTAAGAAGTGATGGGAGATAAGTAGAGATTGGAGAGCCTTGTCCAAAATACTTTGCATTTCAATGAATTCTGAGGCCTTTCTGAGCAGTTTTGCAGAGTTGATTCCTTGTAGTGAGTGAGTTGGGAGCTTGCCTTCTCTTCCCTGCCCAGGGTCTTGTGAAGACGTAGACGTGGGTACATATTTCATCTGTAAGGAAGGATGAGTTGTTGTTTATTTTACTGAATTCCTGAGAAAATTGTTTTCTGCTCGTTTCGTCTGTCCTCTGGGTAACACATCGCATTATTGCATGCGGTGAAGTCCACAGTTTGCTGCTCGGTGCCATTAGCATACATCTGGGCCACCCTTTGTGTGGAGCTGCCCCCCCCCCCACCACCACCAGTGAAACTCTCAGTGGTCTGAGACAGAGAAAGACTGCAATTTGTGGAGTCCATTATCACCTCTGGATGTGTAGAATGATAATGGAAGTGACAGAGGTGCCGCGGAAAATTGGCTCTTAATATTTCATGTGTTCACGCGAGGGACTGGAAATCTCATGCTGCTCTTTAGGGAAAATCAAGCATGCAGAAGGCTTTTTATTACTTATTTATTTATTTTTACCATTGGAAAGTTGTACGTAAAGGGTTGACTGCAAGGTTTCACAGCAAGTGCTACAGAGGATTCACCTTGTATTAGTTAGTGCATCTCGGTAGTGAGTTAGAGGAGAATGCTCCTGTGTAGAAACTGGTACACAGAAAAAAGTCATTATCAGCAGCAACGTGAAGTTTTAGGGTGAATCTTTCTCTCTCTTAATATGCACCATGTGTACAGTCTCTTAAAAATGAGTTTCATCTTTGGAACTACCAAGACTCACTTTAAAGGATTAGCTTCCAAAGTTTTGGTTGTTTCCCTTTTTTAAATTTTCCGCTTTATATTCTCTTATGGATGGTAACTTAAAATATTGTTGCAGAAGTTACCAAAGTCACAGTAAATTTTCTTATCCTGAAGGCATTCCTGTATGTATGTATGTA
>NW_026068078.1:324220-355337 GCF_014885135.2 Alexandromys fortis | reverse complement strand
CCCTCTCTGTCCTGTCTGCTAGTACCTACCCTGGTTCCCATTTGCTGACTTCTCTTACCTTCTTCTCTTCTGTAGCCATCTTAATTCCTAAAATACAATACGAAAATAATTTTGCAGATGCAGATTTCCCCATCTGATTTCTTGTTCTTAAAATTCCTGAGGTTGGACCATAGTTTTCCTGTGGCAGTAGGTTTTCATGCCCAAGTTTCCCGTGCATGGATATACAGTGGTTGGCTTATCAGTTCACCAGTTGAAATACATTTGGAAATGACAGGCAAAATCAAAATAAGTACTATGCACAAGCTTTTGTGTGAACATAAGTTTTCACTTCTGGTAGGAGTAAATTTTGCAGTCATATGATGGGTGTTTTAAGTTGTATCTTGAAATAATTTTACTTAAAAACTGAAAATGTAGATTTCTTAACAGAATAACTAAATTATTATGATATAATAAAAATTATTTAATAAAACATTTTGTTTCTCTGATAAAATATTTAACATCATACAAGATGTTTTTTTTACAGTCATCATTGTACAAATAGACTTTTGAGTACTATGTGTAAAAATTTGTATATGATCCTAAGTGATCCTTCAGAATGAGTTAATCTCACAGAGTTCTAATTTTCCCTAAATGGATTTGGGCAACTATTTTTGAATTATTATCTTCTATTTAGTAGAGCTGTTATCTCTTTTTCTTAATAACTTGCCCCTGTTTTTATTCTTGCAACTTTCGGCTGTTCTCTTCTTGCTATTTATTGGTATCATAATAAATCAGAATAAGTAGACAATTGGAGTATTGTTTACATAGAAATAAATAGTGTCTGAATGAAGGCCCACATATTTTAGGCATTATTTTTAGAGGATATGGCAGGAAGATGGATAAATGAGTAGAGGTACTTGTTAGTGAGCCTAGTCACCTGAATTTGTTCCTAGGAACTCACATGAAAGAACAAGATCACCTTATCCAAGTTATCTCTGCGGAGCATTCAGTTGTGAATATCCATCATAAATACTCACCCCCATGTGCAGAAAAATAAATTAGTGTAAAGGTAATTATGGAAATACAAATTTAATCCATATATTTTTATTTAAATTTATTTTTTAATTATTTAAAGAAGAAAACCTTCTTTGGTGGTTCTTTATTGTCTTTCAGGGTCTTAATATTCTTGTTAAGAAACTTTTGGTGGTATTTTCTTACTAATAACGTGACATTGCAGCCCGATTTTCGCTCCAATAGTAACAGGAATCACCTGTTCTTCCCTGGCTGACTGAGCACTTCTTCCATCTCCTCAAGGGCAGTATCTTGAGCTCCAACTGCTCAGAAAACTCATTTGTCAGGGGTTGTGTGTGTGTGTGTGTGTGTGTGTGTGTGTGTTTAATGCACAGTAATTTTAAGTACATACTGACAACAAAATTGTCAAGTATGTGCTTCTTCTCTGAAGAGCTCCCTTCACACTAGACATATTATTGCTAAACCAATAAATATTTACAGATTAACTGCCTGATTTGATGGTGAGAAGCAGCCTTGCTGAGAGCACCCTTATCTTACTGAATTTGCATATTCGCTGTTGCTGTGTCTATCACAAGGAACTATAAAAAAAGCAAAACAGAAGCCTACATTCCTGCTGCTATCACAGAGTGCTGATGAAAGACTTAGCTGTAATCCACCCTGAAAGAGAACAAAAGTCTAAGCGGTCCTCTGCTCCACCCCTCCCCATTCCCCCCACTGATTTACTTAAGAAAAAAAAATGAAAGGTTTATTTTCCCAACTGATGTATCTAAAATAGAAGAAGGGATAGATGAAGTTGAGGAGAACAACCTGAGAATGGAAATATACAGTTGCAAGTGAGAGAGAAAATCCCTCGATATACTAATTTTTAAGGCAGTCCCATAAATTGGATATGTATTAGATAGACGGAAATCTTCTCCACCCTCTCCTCTGCAAAGCTTAGAAAAGCAAAGTGCAACTAAAAACGAAAATAAGTTGGGTGAGGTGACGGCTTTGTCATCTTCTTAATTGGATTCACCTCTCCTTCCGGACTGACACACTCAAGGCTCTGCCTCCACAGCTGTCAGTTCAGTTCCCTCCAACACAATTAAACCTTGCAAGCAAGGCTCCATTAGGGAAAAAAAAAATCTACTCAGAATGGCTATTTATATGCTTCTCTGTACATTTCTAAATATAATTGAAAAGTATTTCAATATGATACTAGTTTTTAATGGAAGTAGACTATTCGATTTTGAGATTGCCGATGACCCCCAAGGCAGACACATGAATATCACAACTCTAACAGGAATTTTGATACCATGAGTTGGTGGAAGAAATAATTATTGATTCACTGATGCAGTTCTGAGCACTATTATCCTTACACCTGTGCTGCGTTGAATGCCCCTTGGCTAATCATTGAACTTCTTAAAAGAATTTAAAGGCAATGCATTTGAGCAGCCTATTTGTCAGGCAAACGAGTCCTCAGTTTAAAAATAGGATGCTAAGGCCCACCATAAACCCCCAAGGCTCCACAATGAGTAAGAGAGGCTAATAAGATGCAGGTTGACTTCTGCCAATGCTCTTTTCACTGTCAAGTCCACTGTGAAAAGGGGGTAAATCCAGTTCCATTCCCAATGTTGTAGAGGGAGAAAGTTCTGTGTGCTTGAAGGAAATTCCATAGACTACAGTATGAACAAAACGGGACTGTTCCAATGGCTGCTCCATACCCAAGACTGAGGAATTCAGTCTCTCTTTCGGTGCCCTGCTAAGCTCTGAGAGACAAGGGATTGAAATGATAACTTATCTATAAGAAGTTAATTGCTTAATTAATATTTGTATAAATTTAGCTTGAGTCCATCTTTAGTGAGTAAAACCATGCCATGAATTAGACCAGAACTGGCAAGACAAATCCTGCCTATACTTAGTTTTAAAAATTAAAGTTCAGACATACATCGATCTAATCTACATGGGAAGTAGAAAAAGACAAGGTCTCCTGAGCAAGTTGGGAGCATGGGGACCTTGGGAGAGGGTTGAAGGGGAAGGAACAGGCAGGGAGCAGAGCAGAGAAAAAATGTAGAGCTCAATAAAAATCAATCAAAAATTAAAATTCAATAAAATAAAAGAAACAGCAAGTGCAGAACTCAGATAAGGTTTTCTGTACTATTGCTGTGGGTAAAAGTCAGTCTAGAAACATCAATTTTTATTTTATATCTTTAAAGAAAATAGACACTCAAAAGAAAAGATATAACACTGTAATTTAGCCAAAGAAACACATAATTAAATATAAAAGTTTCTGCAAGTTCTAAGTGAAGACATTATTAATTAGGTTTCCAAAGATCCCAGACACCTAAGGGCCTTAGTGGGAATGGGATGAAAAATTGTTTTGATCTCATAATATTGAACTCTATTTGAGAGTAGCAGGTACCAAAGGAATCTTAAAAATTAAAATACAGAAGAAATATTATGTTTAGTACATAAGCTAACACCGTGAGTAGTAAAATTGATAGATTCTTTGCACTCCAATTATTTCCAATTGTGCTTGGAAAAGAATGAAAACAAATATCTCCAGGGGGATGTCCTGATCCTTCTGAGAAGTCCCAGCATGGTTCTGTGTCCTTTGACCTGGCCCCTTCCCATTCTCTTGCATGTTGAAATTACTGTCTTCTCCATAGAAATAGACAAACTGAGCCCCAGATAAACTCATTTGCATTAGCTAGTCTTTCCATTAAGATGATTTGGCAGATTTCATATGGCTTCATTATTCTAATCAGCTGATCTTTCTCTGATCAAGCTCACTAAACCCCCACTTCAATTTATGAACTCACGGTATCTCCAACTACCATCTCTACATGGTCACTGAACTAGAATGTAGGCAGTTGTGTGTGTGTGTGTGTGTGTGTGTGTGTGTGTGTGTGTGAATTATTTGTTTATCAGAATATCCCTGAATTAAGATAATCACAGCTTAGGTTTCTAATATGCTTAATGATTGAGGAAGAAACCATTAAGAATACACTATTTACAGGAGTGATTGTGTGTGTGTGTGTCTGTGTCTGTGTGTGTGTGTTTCTAAGAAAATTAGTCAAGAAAAACTTTGATAACATATTGTTTAACATATAAGTGATGACATTAGCATCTATTACTAAGTGATTCTACATGAGACAGGTGTTATGTCACCTCACTCAAATTTTCCAGCTATGAAAACAGAAGCAGAAGATAATATATTATTAAGGCTTGGACCTTCAAGCCAACAAATTATATTTCTCTCTACTCATGCTATACTGTGAAAGTAGGGGAAACGCTAAAAGTTCATGAGCCACATGCTCCTGTGTCTTGTATGTAGAACACACATGTCAGCAAACAGTTCTCCAAGATGATGGAACCCCATCATCTATTTTACTGCCTGCTTTGCCGTTCTTTCCTCTCTGCTGGCTAATGTACAGATCTTTCTTCCTAGGATTCAATATTCTCAGCAGTTGACCTAGGCTAGGCACCTATTCTGAAGGACTACTTTAGAATGCAGTCTCCCGATCGATACAGACCAAGTTTGAGTCCTGACCATATCATTCAACCAATGTACCATCTTATTGACTTTCATCTTTGTGGCTCGTTTAACGCAGCTTTAAGGCAGTATTAGTAAATCTGCCTTTTGCTATGTTGAACAAATTAAGTAGTTATGTTATATATGGTTATATACATGTATATATTAGTAATATGCATGTGGATTATGTATCAAATGATAAAAACTACACCTATTTAATAAAATCTATAAAACATTGATTGTTAGCTAAGATAAAGAGAAATTAACAACCTGCATTAAATAAGTAATATCTGACCAAGCTAATTAACAATTACCACATTGGTCAAATAAAACACCCCAGGTGGTTTTTTCATCAGTAGTCCTAATATGCTTCTTTACTATGAATTAAAAGTGAAATAAATTCAATGTTATCTTTTGAAACATTATTTTTTAACACTGCTTTTTCTCAAGGAGGGGAATAAACTCAGTCATCCATCAGAGTGATTTTCGTTGTCAGATCTTGAGTTAGCAGCACCATCACTTGCTCCCATTAGGGAGGGTAACGATGTAGCCAGACTCCTTATTGGGAAGTAGATGGAATACAGATGCAATATGGAAGTCTGACAGCTTTAAACTGAAATTATATTTTTTACATTAAGTTTGAAACTATTTCTTTTCTTTAGGTTTTTTGTTTTTGTTGTTGCTTTGTTTTTGATTGTTGGTTTTTGAAGACAGGGTTTCTCTGTATAACAGCTCTGCTGTTCTGAAACTTGTTTTGTAGACTAGACTAACCTCAAATTCACAGAGCTACACGTGCTTCTGCCTCAGTGATGGGATTATAGGAATGTGCCACCACTGCATGGCTTGAACCAGTATCTCATGCATCCCTGGATTGAAGCAATCTCTGTGGAAGAATGCCTTGATTCCTTCAGAACCCAATTAAGAAATCAGAAATTCAAACTGCTAATTGCATATAGATTTTATTTCTAATTCTCACCTTTTGTTTTCCTTTTGAAATCAATTGAGTATTGCATAATCTTAATATTTATGAAAAACTTTTAGGTTTCTCAAATAAACTTATAAAAGTACAAATATATCATCAATAACCTTGAGAAATATTAAAATTCCTTAATACTTTTAAATTAACTTAATGATAGAAACTATGGGTTTTATTTTAAAATATTCTGGATCTATATTTTTCTGATGAACAATTTTAAGATTTCATTTTACCATTTCACAGAAAGCCTCTTAAATTCCATTATGATGTGGCAAATGCTATTCAAGAGCAACAGGAGTCTCTTCTCTCTGCAGAGGGATTGTTTTCTGCCCTGCCAAGTCTTAGGTATTTTAATCTTCTCTTCTTAACTTTCAGCATTTCTACCATCCAAAACATGTCCTTAAAATTGTGCAGTTAAGACTATTTATGTGCGCAATACTGTTAAGTTTTTATTGTACAGACAAGAGTAAAATGGTCTCCACAAATGCCTTTATGAAGATCACCACTATACACAAAGTGTATTCAGATATAAAATGTTAAGTAAGAGTCTCAGTGAGATGGTTCAGACACCAAGCATGGTAAACTGAGTTCAGACCCTGCAACCTACCAGATGAAAGAAAAGAAATGATTCTCACCTATTGTCCTCCAATTTCTACACATATACCATAGTGTGTGTACACCTACTCCTGTCCCACATGAATATAAACATGCATACAATAAATAAATGTAATTTTAAAATAGCTTATATTTTTAATTAAATAAAATTCAAAATCAAAGAACAAAAATTATCCCAATATTCGAAATAACTATAAGCCTATTGAACTGAAAAGAAACTAGTATGTCTTTTCATGGTAAATGATATAAACCATTGTTACAAAATTACTACTAATAAAGATTACAAAAATGGCCTGTTTTTGTTGACTTGCTCATGTTCCCTGAGCACAGTAGTTTTGAAGATGTGACTAACCTGGAGTGTCTATGTTTTCATTTCATTTGCTGTCTAACACTGCAGCTTGGGGAAACAAAACACACAAGTCTCTTCCTACTGAGAAAATTCTGGTTTCTTTACTCACAGTGCAGTTATGCACCTATATCTGGCATCTTAGTTCTCAGGGAACAGAATGTCTCTTTATGGTGCTACCATCTCTATGAAGGAACACAGCAAGGTAGCTTCATGATGTATAGAAAAAATAGAAACAGCAGAACCCCAGATGGAAAACTGAACTAACAACTGCAGGTAGAATTTATGGTCACTAAGCACAGGTCAAAAATGTTTCCTAGTAAACAACATGTAGGAAGCAAACATGAGTTTCACTTAAATGAGCTCATCACTTGCCTTGTCTGAAGCCTTTCTCCTTGATTCCTTCCAACCTTCCAACGTCTTCAAAATTGCTGATGGAAAAAATGATACCAGGAAATTTCAAGAACAAGATCAGCATTCTATTTCTTAGTGCTTGGGGGTTTATGCTCCCAACACAATTACCAAGTTTAAGCGGGAGTGTCTGTCACTTAAACAGATCTGAGTTGACATCAGCCTCTAACTTTCAGTATACTTTTTCCTCTCAAATACTTAAATAGTCGATATCTAGACCCAACCTTTCACACAACATATATTAATGAATGTCATTTTAAGTAAAAAAAGATTTCAATCATTTGTTCAGCCACACAACTACAGGCAAATATGTGATATGACTTTGGAAGTATATTCCAAATATTTCACCATTCATGAAAAGCTCAATTAAAATTTAGCTTTATTTTGAAAAGTATTTCTCATCTGTGAGAAGCATCAGCTCTACATTCAGGATCCTCACCATGTCCAATAACTAAAGGGGTGCTTGTCTTACTTTAAGTAGACTTTTTTCTTAAATCATGAAAAGAGGGAGAAAGCAATGTATCATTCTTTTCTTTGCTAAATGATTCTAATATTTCATCCTGTGTATGATTAAGAAGGCCTCCGAACTCTTGTTCTCCGTTGTCCACACCAGGCATCCTTATAAGTCTTTTACATTCTAAAAGCCTGGGTTCTTTTATTACTTATCTGAATTTGTTGAGGCTAGCCTTGATAAAGAGGACTGTTCACAATCGACTACTAATTGTTAAGGCCTGTAAACAAAGGGAAATAAGCTGAATTTGGCCTATGAACTTGAATGATGTATGAAGGGGCTAATTTTTCCTGCTACACAACAGGGCTGAAAGAAATAGAGTATTGCTGTTAGAGTTTTGGAAGACTTAACAATGAAAAGAAAGTAGTCATATATCATCTCATGCATACTTGAGGAGAAGGAAAGGCACTTAGCATTAGGAATGGCCTAGAACTTCCTAATGGACCTCTCTGATGATTGCCGAGAAGGCTCATCACTGTTTACGGATAACAGGAAAAAGGGGAATGTACCTAATGGCTTATACCTGGAAAAATAAATATTTTCAGAGAGAAGCAATGCTATTCTCAAATTTTACAAATGAGTTAATCAAAGCAGCAGATGTACTGTTTTGCTTCCTGTTGACAAGCTTAATGAACCGTGGTCTGGAAGGCTCATGAGAGACGCGACAGCGATTCATAGCATGGTGACCAGAAGAAGACGGGGGGGGGGTGCCTCTGTCCTCCTGGGATTTTTCTGTTCTCTCCTTTTATTCCATCCAGACCCACAGATGTAAGAAATGGTGCTGCTCACATAGGTACTTCTTCCTTAGTTTGTCCTCCCCAGAACATCTTCACAAACAAACCCAGTCTGCAGTTTATTAATCTCCTAGGTAATTCTCCACCCAGTCAATTTGATAGTCAAGATGAAACCATCACGGAGACTATTAAACAAATTGAGCTATGATAACCAATTTATGCCCCAGAACTTCTCAGATAACGTGTGCTTAGATTCCTCAGTCAGAAGTATGTCTCTGTTTTAATGATGTTTGAAAGGCCACTGCTTAATTCTATCATTACTAGTGAAGAATCAATATATATTTCACAAGGTATACAGTTCCTATCTTTAACCAGAAACATATTTTCTGGTTTACAATATTGTCCATAAGGTACTTTTGTACTTATTTTATTTGTAGAATATCATTAAGAAATTGGTTTTCACATAGTGAGAGGGGACCTTTTCCTTTGTCCAGCCCCTGGAATCTATTCTCATAATCTTCACTGTAAAATATTGATACAGTTATCTGGGAGCTTTTCTTTAATACAAATAGAGAAGGAATGCGACTTACAGCTTCCACAGCTCTTTGATTTTCACTGCTTCTTTTGTTTGAAGTGAGAGAATTGTGTTCAGGTTCCTTACCATCTTTTTTTGTGGACTATCTTATTAAAACAACAATAATTCTTTTTATTGTGCTGATAGACTTCTGCAGAGTTCTGATCTAGTAGAATGGTACCAACATCCATAAACCCTGGGAGCAAAGGTTCTTTCCATACGTTTTTTCATGATTATGTAGGGAGGGATTTCCTCTGGATCATTCTTAAATTTTGAAGTGTGAATGTGATTTCAGCTCTGCCGTATCTCTACCACCTCAGTACACTGCCAGTAATGTAGAACTTGTCATCCTGAAATTCTGGGCTCTAAAAAGGACTCTGGAATGCCATCATCTATCCTTCTGTTGACTCTGCAGAAATATTTTAAAAATCATCCTTAGTTGAGCCGTTTCTTCCATTATAGCCCTATAAGGTCAATGTTTCATCAGGGTGATAGACCTTTATCCCAATGAGTGAGTCCTGCTGACTCAATTGTCTTTCAAAGCTATAGGGTGGAAAGAAGGCCAGCTATAGTTTGGTCTCCATTGGGCCTTGTGATCTACTTCTACAAAATATGGGAGAGTCATATTCACCCAAATATTCAATAGTTTATTCTATAACCTCTATTCTATCATACTGATACATGATAAATGACTAACTCTTCTACTAAATGTTGAGTAACTTCCCTTATAAAAGTCTGTCTTCTCTTGCTCTTTTATGACCTTCATTCCATTTGTCATAAATATAGGATGGCTTTTAGTTTCTATGTATATGGTATTATGATTAATGAATCATCAATCAATAAAACTATTCCTCTTAATAATTCAAAATCTTTTCAATTTTATAATTATTGAGAATCTTAGATTATACAAAAAGAACTATAATAATGTAACAACAATAATTCAACTATACAGGGCCAACTAAATATGAATTTAAATAACTTTTTAATAAAATATGATGACTATATTAGAAATGACATGATACACTTATGTAAATCTCTCAATTAGAGTTGCATAATTTATTTGCATCAATATTAGACCAATATTTGATATTAAGCTATGCTTTTCTTCTCTATAAAATGGTTTTTGTTCTGCTTAATTGGTTTGGACTTGCTCTGTCAGGTATTTTTCTCTTTATTTCCTGGGGAAAGTTGCAGACCTGCTGTTTTATATTAATTTCCTCTTTTCTTTTACAAAAAAGAAAAGGCAAGCAAAAATGCAACAGTATGTCAACAGTGGTTTACTCAGAGTTTATGAGCACTTCAACAATATTCCCCACCCTTATCAAAGCCTTATGAAAATCTGATGATACACAGCATAGAAAACAGATCCAGAAAATGCATAAACCATGAAATTCTGTCAAATATTATTTCTAAAATAATTCTTTTGCCTGTGCTCTAAAAAATACTGCATAATAAAGTCTCTCCGATACACTTCTATAAGAGCTCTCAAGCTTATTCTGTATTTCTATCCATTATAGATTCACTAGTCCCATCGTAATAGTATACACATCCCAGTATAAACAGAGTGGTGCTGACGGTAGCTTGAAAGTGTTGACTTTGGTTCCGAGTTCCTTCTGGAGTTATTTAATGGAAACAACCTTGGGTTCTTATCATAGGGTCATACCTGCAGTTTTAGCAAGACAGCTGCCTCAAACCACTGCAGCAAAAATTAACACCCTTCATCCACAGAGGGTCCGTGATTAATTTTCCTGTGTATCTTTTAGTATAATATTTTCTTGGACAGGCACTGTGGTTACAATTGTTTTTGGTTCATTAATTGTGGAATTCTTTCACTTTTGCTTATGCTGAAGAGTATTTTATAGTTTTTCCAAAGAAGTTGTGATGTTTACTTCCAATAAATACTAGACAATGGGTACTATTATGTATTGGAGAGTTGTCTTCTTAGGCAACAGTGAACAGAGTCAGTAACTCTATTTACCATATCTGGTCCTGGTTGTTTTGGTCAATGTACTCTTTAGATTTCTGCTTCCACTAGAGAAATTATAACAGCCTTTCTGCTTCATCACTAATAACACTTCAAATAGAAATCCTTGGGCAATTATTAAAATAAAAATGCTTACATTTAAATGCTTAAACTTATATTACCTTATGTCTGTTATGTAAGACACTTGTAAATTATAGTGAAGACCTTGGGAAAAATCACACACATAGCAAAAAAAATACATTCAGTTTTGCTATAAGACAACATTTATGTCACAGAATTCATATCACTACACTATCATGAAGTGAAAATCACAAGTTTTATGGAGAAAATGGAGTTGTGGAATAATACTTTAAATTTGAATTATATGTTCTAATATTGAGTGAGACAGAGCTCAGTTAAATAGTTAAATAGTTTTATATGTATAAGTGTTTGGAAAAGAAGAAAAACCACAATACTGTATGCTTCATGATATAAGTGTCCTGATGATTACTTATCAGTGAGAGTCTTTGAAAGAGCTACAAAATGAAGGATATAATAAAGAAGTAGAGGATGATTTATCTGAAATGTAATAGAAAACTGTAATACTAGATGTGAATGAATAGGCCTGTAAAAATGCATAGCAAACTACAACTACACATTCGGTCTCACCCAGTCCATGAACATGTACTTTGTGTTTCCACAAATAGTTCAGTTTGGTGGACATAGTCTGATGAGGTCATTTATTCTTCCGAACAATAAATAACCCAAAGCAAAACAGGAAGTTCATGTCATGTTCAAATTATTTCTTGATAGAATAATTCACATTTCTAAAAGATTTAAAGCATGCTGACTATACATTTGAAAGATGGACACCTTAATTTTATAATCAATAATGATGACTGTGTTCTTTTGTGAAAAGGGCAGAGCCATTTAATATTATTACTAACATCCTGATGTTAAAGGATAGTATTTTTATTTTTCTATCCTCTGATACATAAAAGCAATTCCTGCCTCTTTGTCCAGATGGCTACCATTCAAACGTTGTTTGGCATAACCCTTAGATGTCTTTTTTTCTGATCTCTTACCTTCGTTCTCTGAAAAGTCTGATCCCCTGCAGTCAGTACAAACAACCACAGGACTCTCTGCCTCTAACAAAAGAATGGATGTATAGAACATGTGCAGGTGTGAGATGTTGAAAATGTGTTCAGCCTAATGTATTTCCTCTTGCACACTTTTTGGTGAGAGCAAAAGTCCCCTGTGATACATTTCTGCTCTCCAAGAGAAGCTAACAAATATTGGTGGGGATGGACTTTGACAGACTTCAGTGCTTCTGCGGCCTTGCAGGGCTGTGCTTTCATATTCTGGGGCTAAACTGGACTGCACAGAGTAGAAACATAATACATTCTTTGAGCTTAAACTTCATAGGCACTGTGGGATATTCAAGAAGGAGACCAATGGCGAGAAAGATAATATAGTCATAGCTTTGAACTTTTCCTGGATTTTACTTGCTACAAACCAAGTGAGAGTCATCTGATACCTTATTATTACCAGCTCTTTCTCCATGTAGGGAAACGTGCTCCACAGTCAATATGATAAAAGTGGAAGGGAGTTCACACATAAGAGAGAAGGTGGTCTGAATTCGGTGTGCAAAGGAAGTGGAGTAGGGCTAAGATCTACTCCAAACCTCAGCTTGGAGGCCACTTTCAATGGCAAGATTTCCATTCCTCTATGATTGACATTTGATGCCCCTGTTGGATTTCTAAAACCCTGTTCAACCTGTACCATATTTATGTGTACCCATTTTTGTAGAGTGAAGAAAACAAATATTTATGCTATATCCTTTCTTAAATATTCCCATATTTAACGCATTTCCTTTTGTGCCAATATATAAATAAAAAATAAGCACTGAAACTCAAAACTTTGCAGAGAGGAATCATGTTAATACAGAGATACATTATAGAATAACATGGTCCTGTTTAGGAAAGAGGAGCCAGAGAGGGCTGTAGTAAAAAGGCCACTTCTTTGTTCCTGGCTGCTCAGCCCCAAAATAACCACACAGAAACTGTATTAATTAAATCACTGCTTGGTCCATTAGCTCCAGCTTCTTATTAGCTAACTCTTACATCTGAATTTCACCCATTTCTATTAATCTGTGTATTCCCATGTGACTGTGGCTTACCAGCAAAGTTGAGCATCTGTCTCCGGCAGGGCTACATGGCTTCTCCTGACTTTGCCTTCTTTCTCCCAGCATTTAGTATAGTTTCCCTCTTGCCCTCCTAGTTCTACTCTGCCCTATCAACAGGCCAAAGTCAATTTCTTTATTCATAAACCAATAAAAGCAACACATATAGAGAAGGACTTCCCACACCAGAAGGCTAGTTCTTTCCATGAATATTCTTCTACTCTTTTTTTCTAGGTTCCTATGGGTTGGGTAATTGAATATGTGATCATGGCACTTATTGCACAACATACTATACAGAAGTATTATATATTGTGCGAATTTCATCATAGACATTGAATTGAAACAAACAACTGTATATCTGAAGTGTTAATAATAGGAGTGATGTAACTGAGTAGGCACTCGCTTTAGACAGGCAGTTAAGGATGTCTTAAATAGAACCTTAAAGGAGATAAAGATAAGAGAGAAAGGAAGGTTGAAGCTGTGCATCCAGCGTAGGAATAATGAACTCAGTGCTTATCTTGGAGTATTCGATAGTTTAGCTTCTTCCTTGTGTGACTGGAAATGAGGGAGCTACTATGATCCATGGATGGGTGCTGTGGGTCAGCTAGAACTTGATTACGTCTGATAGAAGTAGTAGAATTAGACCACAATTGTCATTTGTCAACAGTTCATGAAATTAAACTCAGTATTAATGAGGCATATTGTATAAATTACTCTACAAATAGTGAATATTACTGATACGTATGATTAATGTATAGAAGGAAATACCTTAATGCATATAACTTGCTTTGAAATACATCTAAAATAAAATTACTAGGTAGGGGAAAAGACATACAGATGTGCTGTAACTGTACTTGTTACAGTAACATCACTAATAAAATCTAGGTAGAATAGATACAGGTGACCACTGTAAACATCTTTCAGACTACCTGTATGTTTGAATATGTTAATGATGGAACATTTATAAGACAAAAGGCTTTCAAATGAAATTAAGAAAGATATGTAAGAAACACAAAATCTCTTTAACCAAAAAGAAAGTTAATTTAGTAAACTACGATTGGTATTTTTTTCTATGACTTTATGGAATTGATAACTATTTTTAACTAAAGATATCTGATAGCTATAAAAAATTCATATCAAGTTTTGGGATCACTTTAACATAATTTCACTATTAGCTCTTTTGATGGTATATTATTTTAAGTAATATCCAAGAGTAAGGACCAATGTCTTAGGCTAGACCCTCAACCCTCAGCTGTCCATCCTGCTAGCACAGCAGAAAGAAAGAGAACACTGGAGTCTGTTATTTGATCAGAAATCTCCATATTAATTTTTTTGAGGTATGGACTTCACCGTAATAACTTGAAAGAAAGAACCACTGTTTCGTTGAATTAAGTGTGCCCAAATGGCTTGGTGCATTTGGTAGTTTAAAATCGAACCTCTCTGAGTAAAAATGCAAGCAGCCTAGTGTGAAGACTTTTCTTGCATGGATTGTTACCCTCCCGCCAGAACATTCCACCGATAAATGAGTGTATCACAAACGCACATTAGAAACCTCCCTGTGTTTTCAATGAAAACATTTCCCTTTTGTTGATGTTTGTTCTCATTGACCCTTTTAGGTCAGAAGACAGAGTTTCTTTATTAAATCAGTAAATCAAGGGTATTTAATTGGCTCTAGAAACTTCTGAGTGCTCTTGGTCTATTCTAGCCCCAAACAGAATTTTGACCGACCACTGTGAATTCCGCTTTTCTAAGAAGGTAGGGGGTGAGGGATTATAACGGGCTCTCTGTAAAGTCAGTTGCTCATTGCCTTCAAAGCCCTGATTTTCTTGGTGTAGGCAAAATGCCAAAATCAATGTTTATGATTCACATAGAGAAATAATTTAGCATTTAGAAAACTATAGGGTTATCCCACATTTCCTTTTTTTTTAAAAAAAAAAAGAGACTTTAAAAAATATGTCTTAACCTTTTTACAGAAGAACGTATTTTTATTCTCTAGGTTACACAGAAAATAATGAGATGATTGTTGGCATTAGCAACTGTGCTCAGATCAATGGTGCTGAGGAGCTATGAAAGCCGACTTTCATAACGAGGGCAAGTGGTATGCGTCCATGAAAACTGTCAGGATTCCTGTTAGGGTAGCACTGTTGCTAATTAAAACCTAAGAATCAGCACCAGGAATGCTCAGGAAATATCAGTACTTCTGACAGAGCTGACCTTGAAGGCATTCTAATTTCTAAACTATCTTCATTGAAATTTTGTTGTTTTCTTTCTGTGGGGGCAAAGGGGTATGTTTGGAGCTGTGTCGTTTTGTTTCTCTTCATTTTCCATTAATTCTGTTTCTTTTGGTTCCCTTCCTTTTTTTTTTCTTTCTGTTCTTGTGCTTAGCATCATTATTACTTAATATGGGGCTTTGAGAAATGAGGGGAGTTGTTCAGAAATCATGCCTGTGGCAAGTATTCCTAGACCAGGAATGGAGTCTCATTTATCACCATAATTATTACTAAGAGGCTATAGGTCAAAATGTCTTACGTCCCCTGTGTTTCAGCATTGTCTGCTAAGTTGGGGTTAATTAAAATGTCTTTTTAAAGGTACATTCTTGAACACACACACACACACACCACTTCTCCTTGAATGGGTTTGAATGCAGTTGATACAGGTAAGTTACAATTTCACATTTGTGGTTAGAACAGGAATTCTTGAGAATTCTAACTTTTTTAAGGCACAGATGTTCTACCTACATAAAGAGCTATATTGTATTTTAAGCAGTCTCATTTAAGGGACCTCCTTCTTATTCCCTTGATATTGTAGAGATGCAAATGTAGCTGTAATCTGTTTTACCCTTTAGTAGAATATATTTCTACTCCCTTTAGCAGTTTTGAAGTTAGGACACATCTCCATTGCTTGGGAAGTTGGTTCCAAGTGTTGATTTCCCCACCTTGTTTCTGGAAATTTCTATTCAGTGAGACACCTATGGGACCCAGAAATCTTGCTTTTCACACACCTTTGGAATGCTTCATGTGTGTGTGTGTGTGTGTGTGTGTGTGTGATGCAAACACCTACCTTTTCTTCATTAGTGTAAAGTATTGTTGGGGACGAATAAGGGGTGCCATGAAATGTCAGAGGAGGAGATCCTACATTTACAGTGTGGTAGTGCTGAGATTGGAGAGCAATGCTGAGGCTATGGAAGAGTTACCTGTGGAGCAGCTGAGAGTTTGTCAGCGGCTATGGTGAGGCCATTCAAGACAGGAATACATTTAAGTGCAAGGGCATAGAAGAGAAGGAAAAAGAAATGCTTTCTTCATGGACCACAAATGGAAGAAAGGAGAATGAGTAAAGTTGATTTATCTGAAGATAACTGTTACATAATTCCTCTCCTCATTAACTTTGTATCATAAATATTGGGAAATAACAACAGCATGGAGGTAGGGCAATATCATATGGCAAATGTAAAGTTTTTCTGACATTATGTGGTAGTGTTTATGTTTTATATCCTATATGTTTAAGTAATTTTCCATTTTGAAAATTGAAAATAAACTGGGCTTTTTAATTATTACTTTGAATACTTTCTATTTTAAGTTTAAGTAAGTTAATATTTCTACGTGCCCTAAAAATATTAGGATACTCATTAAATATTATCAAACCATTAATCGTGTGAAGTTACTATGAAGAACTGGAGCTTTTTTAATCTCTTTTTGTTTTTGTTTTTGTTTTTTTCGAGACAAGGTTTCTCTGTGGTTTTGGAGCCTGTCCTGGAACTAGCTCTTATAGACCAGGTTGGTCTCGAACTCACAGAGATCCACCTGCCTCTGCCTCCCGAGTGCTGGGATTAAAGGCGTGCGCCACCACCGCCCGGCAACCTCTCTTTTTTTAAGAGCAAGTTTTGGATGGCACCACAATCCAGAAGAGCATATCAAGGTTACAGAGTCACACTCTGCCCTGTGCATGTATGACTTCTTACTGTCACCATATTTCTCTAACTCCTTACTTGTTATACAGATACATCATTGTGGCCCAGCATGGAAAGATTTTTATTAAGATACTTCTGGTAGCATGCCTTCAATGGTTTTTGACAAAAATACATTTTATGTTGGCATTACTGTAGAATCACATGCACCGTTAGTGCCATTCTTGAAATCCACCATATTTTGTTTCTTCATCCATTCCTCCATGATGGATCCTATGAAATGATAATCTTTATTTAGTTTTCATAGTGTGGCCTTTTCAGAATGTTATGTGTTTTGATTATGTATCATGAGTCTCCTAGTTTTCAACAAACTTGAGAACTCATTTGCTATTCAGTGTTCAGTAAGTTATCTGTACTTCATTTCTTGCTTAAGAATAATATGCATTAAGTTATATTCGTCAAGAATTGCTGGTTAAGAAATGGCAAGAGACTATGTTTTGAAATCAGGGAGAATGAGAAAATAATCTGCAGACCAATGGAAGCTGAGCTTGAATGTAACATGTTGACTGGAATTTTGAAAACTTCTTTGGCCCTGTTCTGATTCTTATAAACATGTGAACACCTTTTAAGAAGCTAGCTTACAACCTGCTTAGAAGAAGCTATCCCCCATTTTCTTTCACTCCGTTGAACTTGGAAAGAAAGAGCTTTGAATTTTTTATCTGCGCAATAGTTATCAACTGTAAATGACTCGATTGTATTTCTTTCCATTTGAACTTTATTAATTAGGACCTCAACATGAAAAATGCTAGCATTCTAAAAGGATTAGGAAACAAGAAAAAACTTTTACCTTCAAAAATTATATATATATATATCCACATCCTGAAGACCAGCCTGTGATCTGGTACATTCCAGAACAAACTTGAATGATCTGTTGTTTGCCTTTAAAAAAAATGCTGTTAATTAAGGTGAAGAAGCAGAGTGCTCCAGAAAATAAATATCAAACCCTAAGACATGGAAAAGGCTTCAGACATGCCATCAAAATGCTCCTTTACAGTGTTACCTAATGAACTGGAAGAGATCTTGATTAGCAAATTAGCTTCCATTTGGTCTCCTGAGTAGTGAAAAGCTTGTTTAGGGTAGGTTCTGCTTCCTCACATTGCCCTCTTTAAACAAACAGAGCAAGGGGGAAAAGCTTTTAGATGTATAACATGAAGCCATTACAAGGAGCTGCTAGTCAGCTCATGAAAGGAAGGAACCATTTAGTGGGTTTCCAGTTAAGGATCTGGGTGGTGCTGTAAACAGAATGGTAGATAATAGGCGCCTAGTGATGGCTGTCAGGACACAGAAAACTGCAACAGCTTTGTGGGAAAACAGAATTGCTGGGTTTGTCCACTTGACCTTTACTCTGAATAGATGGGCTTAAGAAGATCACAAAGGACTTTGCAAGGGGGAAAAGTGATTTGCACAGCTCTTTTGGTGCCTGAAACCTTTTTAGAATCTGGGCAGTTTTGTTTCTCAGTATCCTCTAAGAGATCCCATGAAATTTCTATTATCATTCTGTAGGTATGTGTTTTAAAGGAAGGCATCACTCACTGTATGACTATCATATCCCTAAGGCTTTGGGAGATTGAATTTTGACCAGCAAGGTTTCCCAAACAGGGCCCCTAGTGTTCATGCACTCTGGACTACTTACTCCTATCAAAGGCAGCCATTGACCCCTTTCTACGATTTTGGATAATAGCACAATCTTATTTAAAAAAGAAACTCAGCTACCATTGGACGAGAGCATGTAAGTCAAATGCATATACCTTGGCCTGCAGATGAACGGCTTGCAGATCACTTGCCAACATTTTCAGAAATTTTGACTTGACTAAAGTGATTCATGTGAAAAGGATCTGGGAGATCTCGATAAGCACACGCTGAATCAGTGCCAAGGCAATGATGTGGTGGCCAACAACCAATTCAATATTCGTTGGACTTGTAGGAAACGAATTTTCTGTCTTGGGATGAGTGGGATTCAATTATACATTTTAAAAGTTGTATACACTTCTAGGGAAAATCTGCACATTTGAGAGCATAGATAGGATAAAATTTTAAACCCTAAAACCAAGCAACATCAAAGCAACAACAGAAAGTCTTTAACAGAACTAATCATACTAAATGACAAAGCTAAAAACTAATGATTTTAGTGGGCAATAAGGAAAACCACAACACATTTCAAACACCAGAAGGCCAATTATATAGAAAAACATCATTTCTAAGGCTCTAGAAAATGTATAGTATCCATACCATGCATCAGTATAAACAGCAAATGTGCTACAGAGATAGAGAAACAATGAGGAAACCATAAAACATGAAGCAGAAGCAAATATTTAGCATATTCCAGAGTCAAAATGTATAATACTAAATAATGAAGTAATTAATGTAAATGTTGAAATTCCTGACACACAAGATGTTTGAATTACTTAAAATTCTTATTACATATTTAAAGTACAAAGAAGCATAAAATTTTTGAAACCACATTAGTGATAAAACTGGTATGGATAAATTAACAAAAAATAAAGTATCTTTAAGCTAAAATTTAATTTTAAAGTTTATATATGTATAAACTTTATATATATATAAAATATACTATGAAGAAATCCTTTAAGCAAAGGAATAGTTTATTTTTTTTGTTGCTTCTGTATTTTCCAAAAGTTGGCATGTCAATCCTAATCCCTCATGCTTATAGAAAAGTTTATAAAGAATAGTTGTAAAATGTTTAGGTCTATGGATAGATAAAGTTAGCAAAGATTTTCTAGTAATTGTACTTTTAATGTCTCATGGATGACCTTTGAACTATTTCTTTTGTTGGAAAAATTCATGCAGAAAAATTGCTGTGGGTTTTTTTTTATTATATAGTATAGTATAGTCCTTATGAGAGAGGAGGTTCTGAATGGATGACCTCAAATAATCCTTTCAAAATTGAACATCTAGGAGCCAGGAAAAAAACAACGTTGCATAATTTCTAATTGGTCTTATTAAGTAAAAACCCAGAGTCAGATATTAGGGGGTGAAAGCTGAAAGATCATAGAGGCAGAATAGCCAGCCACTAGAGTTCTTACCTCTCTGAATGATCAGATCAAATAGGCATGATTCTGTCTCTAGGAAACCTCAAACTGAATCCTGAGCTCCCATCTCCTCCAACCTTAGATTCCTCTCTCGGCCCACCCAAATGCTTCCTATCTCTACCTTCTTAGTATTTGGATGAAAGGCACGTGACTCTCAAGTCCTAGGAATAAAGGTGTGAGCCACCACCTCCTTGCTCTGTTTCTCTCTTAGATTGTATCAATCCTTTGTAGTCCAGGGTGGCCTTGAACTTGCAGAGGTCCTTAGCTCCCTGTCTCCTGAGTTCTAGGATTAAAGGTGTGTGCCAAAGCTGCCTGTCCCCTATGGTTAACTAGTGCCTTAGCTCTGCACTCTGATCTTCATGCAAGCTTTATTTGTTATATCACTAACCAAATATCACCACAAAATTGCAATTTACAATTTAAAACATCAGAATTAAATAGTGACAAAAAATTGTGCCAAAGAATGGTGACAACTTCAAGCTGTACATTTTTTAAATGACTTTATCTATATGTGTGTGTGCATGCATGTATTTGTGTGCATGCACATGTGTGTGTGTGTGTGCAAGTTTCTAAAGAAGCCAGAAGAGGGTGTGAGATTCCTTGGAGCCAGAGTTACAAAGGGTTGTAACATGCCTGATAGGATCACAGGAACCAAAAACTAGTCCTTTGAAAGATCAACAAGGATGCTTAACTGCTGATCCATCTCAGTCACACCCAAATTGAACATTTTTGAGAAGTAAAAGTGGAGATCTGGAGTCATTGTAGTGGCCATGAATGTTGCGGGCTTACGACCCCTGGAGCCTGACGCAGTTTGTTGTCATCCTATAGAAACAAACTAGTTTCTTGGCTTAAATTGCCTGAGTTTGGATTGCAGTTTCTTCTGGTTTGGGAATATTTCTGTTCCCTGGTTTATACATCTATAGGAAAAACAAAGAATCTGAAGATCTATTGCCTAAAAAAAATGCTTAATCAAAAATTTATTGTATTTGGAATGATGCCAAGAGCACTGAGCGCTTCTGTAGTTCTAAAGCCACTGGCATAGTTCTTGAAATATATGAGGAGTTCAGTATGTAGTAATATCCTGTGAAGGAGCAGTGCATGTGTGTATGCGTGTGTCAATTAGGAGTTATTACATGTTATTTATCTATTTTAATGCCTTTAAAATGTGGGATTCCCCTCTGTATGCTGTGAATACCACTGGTGAATAAAGAAACTGCCTTGGCCTGTTGATAGGGCAGAATTAGGTAGGTGAAGAAAAACTAAACTGAATGCTGGGAGAGAAAAGTGGAGTGAGTAAGAAGCCATGTAGCCCAGCCTGAGACAGAAGCCAAAACTTTAGCCTGTAAGCCACAGCCACATGGCAATGGGTTAAATTAAGATGTAAGTGTTAGCCAATAAGAAGCTAATGGGCCAAGCAATGATTTAAATAATATGGTTTCTGTGTGATTATTTTGGGGCTGAGCAGCCAGGAACCAACAAGTGGCCTCCTAAAAGACCTTTATGGCAGCAAAAGTCACTCAATAGGTTTCTTATCATTTTAATACAATATAAGAAAATGTAAATCAGAAGAAGAAAAACTAGAGCTCTGGTTTTTTTTTTCTTTTTAAAAGTAGCAGCCTTTTGGGATATAGACTGAACCTTTTTAGTTTCCGTTTCATGTTTGTGGAGAGATTAGGATCTGCCTACTTAAACTGTAAGTGTATTTCTACTAATTCTAGAAGCAATCATAACTATGCTAAATTGCCTCCTTCACTAGTATTTTCATCCTTAACTGCAAGATTATTGAGGTGTTGGAGAATGTTTACTTGGTGTTTCAAATGCCTGACTCTTATCACACTAATACAAAGACAGACATATGCAGAAACCTTACCGGCACGTGCAGCAGCTCACACAGGTGGATTCTGTGCTTTGTTGATAAGCCTGAGACTTTGTATACTTTTGAAAGTCTGCTCTGTATTTTAAGAGACATTTCTCCTAACACTTTTTAAAACATAATTTTGAGTTGTTTGACTCCAAATTTCAAAATAGATGGCCAGTTAAAAATTATTAAAATGTATTGATTTGAGTAGAAAACAGTACTTTATTTTACCTTGTGAATGGATTTTATTGACAGTGTCTTTTAGATCTTGTAGTGGTTCCTGAATAGAACCTATTGCATGAAATTCCTTGACTTTGTACTTCCATGGTTGATGGTGTAAATGTTTACAATATAGCTATATTAAAAACTTGAGTTTAGAGCAGGCAACTTGGCTCTTCCTTTATAGAAACATCCACTCCAAGGTGCAAGAAAATACAAGTTTGAGAAGGACTGTGTATTCCGGAAAATATGGTCAGATGCTGTCTATAGTATCAAGAGGTCCCAACTTAGCATAGATTAACCTAGAATTCACTGTGCAGCCCAGGCTGGGCTCAACTTTGCACCAATTTTACTGTCTTAGCCTCCTGAGTGAGTGCTGGGATTATAGGCATGGCCCAGCATGTCTGAGGCCAAGTGTACTCCTGGCTTCTCCAATTTCCAAAGCAAATTCCTTTCAGGATACTCACGTGATTTCCAGTCAAGAAACTCTCTAGAGAAGTTACTATCCTTTCACACAGAAAACTTCACCAGTGGAGCTCTTCAGAGGACTAATCAGCATTAATGAAGGTGTTTTATGGGATTCTGGAGGGGGATATATGAGAAGAGAACCCCCCCCAACCACCACCACATGTATATTTAATAATAGTTTCCCTCTTGGAGGTTCAAAATCAGCACATTTAAGATTTTGAAACTGATTAATAATAATTGTGTACTCTGTGTATTCCTACAGCACTTCCTCGGATTCCATTTTAAAAGACTGTTAAACTTCATGCCCTTCTCCAGAGTCTTCATCTTTCTTTGTTTCACTTTTTTGTGCATCTAGAAAAGGAAACACACCTGACGACACACACACACACACGAGTGCAAGCACACAGACACAGCACAGTTATTCGGTGGCAACCACACGTAGAAAACTAATTAAAGGGAGTAGGGCCTTAACATGCACACTGGGAAGCAAACTCCATTCTCTCTGGCGTATTTTCTCATAGAGAGCCGAGGACTTGTCTTTGGCACAGTGGCTCTGAACTAATTGAGATGTCATTTTAAAAAGTCAGTTAAGGAGGTGGTGGGAGATGCTTGTTGCTGCAAAACTGTCAGCTCTCAGGAAGGCATTCTTTAGTGAAACCACAGCCCTTGGTTGTAGATCTAATCAGCCGGGAGGTGGGAGAGAGAGATCAGAGAAATAAAACATCTCTGCAAGAAAAACAGAGAACGAGACCCTAATTGAAATGGGAAGAATTCTCATTTTAGAAAATGTTTTCTTAACAGATTGCGCTAGCCTTCTGCCTTGGGGTTTCTGATTAAATTAATGATGGTAGTGATAAGAATCGCTGGCGATGCTGCTTCCAGAGGGAAAATTTCTACAGATATTCTCTTTTCCTTTCTTTCCCCAAATCTCAGGTATGACAATCGAATTGCTAATTGAGGCCAGAGCAAGCCAAGGCGATGAACTCAGTATTCTATGCAAATGCGGACTATCTGGGAAATTAATATTTCATGTGTGCCTACCTCAACTAGTAATGTTTCCGTTACAGGCCTGGTGTCACTCAGCTGGGAGGCTGTTGCTGCAGCTTGTTGTCGTCAGTGAGGTCTTGAACTTCGCTTTTTTCTTGCATGTTGCCTGCTGTCTGGGGACCAGTCAGCACATCTGACATGCACTCAGTTGGCCCTAGCTGTTACCACAGCTCTTTTACCACTGCAAATATATGAGCTTGTTATGATCCAGAGGACATTATCAACTTGATCTCCTGCTTTGGTAGTCACGTATTAGAGAGGAAAGCAGCCAAGTGCCAGATAACAAAGGAAAAGAAATGTTTCAGTAAAGTCAGTCTTAAAATCCATTATAGAGACGCGGTGAGGAGTCTTCCATGCAGTATAATTAGCTGACTGAGACCTTTGGAAAACACGGCACACTGACACTTTGGGGAGCTAAAACAGTGATTTTAAATTATTCATAAACATTTGTTTGCCAAACATGATTATACTTCAGAATCTGATGAAAGCTGCATTAACATTTAACGTTTCAGGGTACAGATACAGAGTGAAACAATTTGGGGTGTTAATGATTTGGTTTTGGATCAAATACCAAGTCATGATGACTAGTTAGAAACATACCGAGGATATTGATTGTTTTTTTTTTTTTTTTATAGTCAACAATAGTACCTTAAGTAACAGCAAGCATATAATTATATTTGTAGCAAAGATGCTGAATTTATTTTTAGATTCATTAACTAGAATGAAGGTTGGAAGTGATATACAGGGTAAGGCGGGCATATTGGGGATCTCTTCTCTCTTGAGCTATATGTATGACCTTTGATTCTGTTACTAGCCTACAAAAATGAAGCAAAAAAAAAACCCTCTGAAGTTTAAAAAATGGTACTCAAGAATAAAGAGACGTGTTTACCTGCATTCTGGGATACATATTCAGAAAACTCACATGGAAGGGAGCCTCGTATATTTGGAAAATGCAGGGGATTAAGCTGAAAGTGAGAGGAAAGGGGTTTTATGTTGTCAATCAGTGTCAAGGAAGCATTGCTTCTTTTCCTAGATGGTGTGAAAAGAACGAGAGAGAGCATTGGAGGGACTGGGATTTCAGGATGTTGTTTCTAAATGTTATAGCAAGTGACAGAATGAAATTAAGTCCAGGGTGGTCTTGATTTAAGGCATCCTAATTAGAAGAGTTAATCACATGGTTTTATAGAAGTCCATCAAGAGAATTCTATTCACTGTCAAAGGAAGCTCTTTTTGTAAATATAACCTAAATTATTTCCATGTTCCCTTTCTGTCCTTCTTTGAATCGTCTCTATTCTTTCAATGTTATCCTCTGTGATAGCATTTTCTGCCATAGATGTCTCTCACGATGAGAATGTAATGATGTGCTGTAAATCTTAAAAGGGAATCTAATTTACAAATGGACAAATGCATGAGCTTAGACCAGGTTATCACTTTAAGGGAACATTTTGTACATTTTAGTGTATACACCAATAAAACAAAGACTTATAAAGTTTCACCGACATATTTATCAATCCCCCTTTAAAAATAAAACTGTGCAATTGCTAACAGCTAGAACAAATTAGATTTGTTGAATCTTTAGAGTTATGAAAATATTGATTCCGTTGTTCTGTGTCCCCATTGACACAAATACATCTGACATTCTCAATGAAATTGCGTCCAAAATGGGCCAGGGGTCCCTAGAGTCTGTATTAGACATCTCAGTGAGAAGAGTAATGGAAAAGAATAAGAAGGGGAAACTAAAGACGCTGTCACAGTACTTGTTAGATGAGGTTTTTTTCCTATCTGAGAGATGCTTAAAACAAATTATTAATATTTGCAATAAGTCTCACTGTTGATCTGATCATCTTTTTTTCCACATGTACAGGAAGTCTAAATTCATTTACCGAATACACAAGAGATCTGATTCCCGTGTTCATAGTTCTGACCCCTTGGAGGAAATAGAGCAAGCATCTTCTCTTCACCCAAGATCCATCAGTCTTGGTAATGCTGTGCAGCCGTCAAATACTCTTTGTCTATCAGCTCTGGTGAACAAGCTTCTGTTTCTGTAAGGGCATTTGAGCTATTCTGAGCTTATATTTTAGAAGTTTAGTTGCAGATGGCAAAGGTCTTTTGTTTAGGGCACTTTCTGTTACAACATAGTATCAAAATAATTGGAATTTTATAAATATTCAAAGGGGACCAGACTAACAGCACTCTAGGATGAATTGCCTGAGTACATAAGTTTGAAAATAGCAAATTCCAGTGGTCTGCAAGCTAGGGGCTGGAGACTGCATTACTGCAACACTCTGTCTACGTACAGGGGCGCTCAATAAATATCTGTTTACTTTAATTGAGTGGGAATAAATAGCATTTACCAGAAACCCTTTGCTAGCAGACAGTTACATTAGGCTGCTGAGAACTGTAGTGTGTTCTCCCCAGAGTAGGAGGGAACAGTCTCTTTTAGTACCCACCTTTGCTCAAAGAGGACAGTCAAACTAGGTCATCAAGTGTTATCACAGTAAAGCAGTTTGATACAAACTAAACATGCTGTTATCACAAGGAACCTATAGACAAAAAGGCAGACTGTGCACACCTCTGTTTCCTGGCACTTGTTAAGACAGTTTGTAATGGCTTTCCCATCTTAAAAAAAAATCCCTAGTTTCACCATATAGGTATGTTTAATAACAAGGCTACATTGTTACCTTAATTTATATCTAAAACCTAATGAGTTGAAGAGTTTATTAAAAAATTAAATGGAGAACAACAGCTATAATCTTTCTCCGTTAATCATTCATCACATAATCACATCATAACATTTCAGCTGTTGTGATACCAACTTTAACCAACCTATGGAGAGCTATATATTCTGTCTTTCTGACTCTGTCTCTCTCTATGTATGTGTGTATGTGTGTGTGTACATGTGTGTATGTGTACACAGTGGCTATATATACCTGTACATGTATGTGGAGAGATTTACATGGGCATATGGACTCATGCATATAGATATCAGAGGTCAAACTTAGGAATTCCTACTCAGTTTTCCTTACCTTGTTTTGTGAGACAGGTTGTCTCATTGGCTGGGGGTTGGCAAGTAAAGCAGACTGGCCATCTAGTCAGTCTCCAGGAATCTGTTGAAGTCACCCTCTCAACACTGGGATTATAAGTGTTGCCATGCCTGTATGTTTCTTTTCCTTTTTTTCTCCTTATGGCTTCTGAGGATTGAACTCAGGTGTGCACGCTCATGGTGCATGCTAACCAGGCTATTCCCAAGCACAGCAATCTGTAGTTTTGTTTATCCTATCTCAATCCCTAGTATCTGACTGTGGGAAGAATATGATGAGGAGCAAGAAATGTAAAGAAATTGTGTCTTAAATGGTGGGTTGACTTCTTCAGAAATGAGCCAAAGGTATTGATAAAGAAAGTCAGTGCACTAGGCAGTTTTGTGGATGCTCACCTTACTAGACCTGGATGGAGGTGGGTGGCCCTTGGACTTCCCACAGGGCAGGGAACCCTGATTGCTCTTTGGGCTGACGAGGGAGGGGGACTTGATTGGGGGAGGGGGAGGGAAAGGGGAGGCGGCAGTGGGGAAGAGACAGAAAACTTTAATAAATTAATAAATAATAAACAAAAAAATCCAATAAATAAATAAATAAATAAATAAATAAATAAAATATCTAAAACTTAAAAAAAAAAAAAAGAAAGTCAGTGCACCGGGAGTCCCCAGTGAAGAGCAAACAGACGCAAGCTGTTGAGAATTGAAGTTGGGAGGAGCCTAGAGTGGCCACTGACTGAAGAACGATGATTTCTCTGCCTTGCTAGCCTCCTCCTGGAGAAAGTCAGACTTTCTCTTGGTTACTGCGGAAGTCACCATTTTTCTGCACAATGGCTGGAAGCATTTGATAACTCTTTTCCTTTATATCAATGACCAAATGTCAGAGAGAGATGCATAGTTGGTGCTGGGTCAGGAAATGGTGCTGATATCTATGTTATTAAAGTAAAACACAAGCTTGGGATTGCTGTGAGCAATTCCCACCACCTGTGGGATCTCAGCTCAAATGCTCATTTTGGCTTGTGGTGTGGTTTCATCTACTGTGTTTTCTTTTCATCATTTGTTTCTGAATTTTGTGATTGTTCAAAATCTTAGCCTTAAAGAGAAACTGTTCTTAATTAAAAAAAAAAAACTCTAAATGAAAACTTTTGTCTTGATGCTTCCCATCAGACTTGAACAGGTTTTGAAATTGAAAACCCTCTGCACAATAGGCATAGATTAATATTTTAAAGGAGAATGCTGTTATATATGAAATGTAAGTTATGTAAGACAAGAAGATTAAGTCTAACAAACTACAATAGTCTAAAGTCACGAGCTGGAGGGTTGGGTCTTTAGTGATCAGTTGATTAGTAACCTACAGTGAAGACCCTGTCTTCGCAGGAGCAACCCATTCTAATCAATTCCCTAGTGATTACTTGTTCATTTCTAACCTGCCATGACTCCGTATGGAGAAGCTAGTGATAATCAAGTTTCTAACTACTCTGTGAGACCAACAATATTCTTTGTTTTACTGAGTGGTTTTTGTCATTATTGCTGTTGGCTTTTGTTGTACTTTATAAGGCAGAGCAGCTAGTGGCTATCCATTTCTTGGAGGAAGAAGAGAAAACATAGAGAAAAAAGGCATAGAAAGGCAAATTATACTTGTGAAAACATTTTGTAGGAAATGACCCCACATGAGGATAAAAGTCCATCTTGCCAAAGCTGAGAATTTGGCAATGTTTTGAGAAGGATGGAAATGCTCCCGGATCAAGGGAAATGAGATACCAGGTTTATCAGAAGATTATAGGACTATCTTGAGGAGACAAAGTTAAAAATACAGATTCATAAAGCATTTAGCTAAATTCATGAATAAACCATCATTATTTATACTGGGAACGTGTGTATGCTTATCCATAATGGATTGTGGTTGCTGTCTGAGAAGAGCAAAAGTCACAAAGCTGTTGGCATATGCAGTCTCTTCTTCCTCCACTGCACTCAACATCCTTTGCTTTGATCCTCTGTACTCATATATAGTTGCTATGAATGTGCTAGGTAACAGAGATAGACAGAGAGAAGAATTGTTGTAGTCATGACAACACAACAGATGACAGCTATATCTCTCCTTGTCCTTGAGGCACATGCCCTGGCCTCATTCACCTGATTAGTCCGCTCAGCCGGTCCCATTCCTGCCTGCTTTGCTCGACTTCATACATAATCATCAGATGAATGATAAAATCCAACGCCGAAATGTTATGTCAATTACGGAGACTTTATAGGAGGCTAATTAGCGTAAGGAAGTAAAAATGCTTTCCTCCTTTTCCCTCTTAATTAGTTTTAATCAATCTGAACAACATCCCAAGGAAACATTTTCAGAGAGAATTAGAAAATGGTCATCAAGAGTGTGGTTCTTTCTGCTCTCTAAATTCAAAAATCACTATGCAACAAGTGGGAGATGTCAGACACTGGGGTTTATTGATAATGAAAATAACAAATTGTGGGTTAAAGGGCTTCACGTGGCAGGGAGATACACTTAAAGCAAACGATGGAACTGAATGCACACTCAGTCCTCGCAGTGCTATTTAGGTCAGAAGATTAATTTTCCACTGGGGCAAAAATCTCCATTTGCAAGTCATTTTCTGTGTGCTGATAGAGATGAAATACTCCGCACTGCACAGCCCCTAATGGTGTTCACTCAGAACTGTCTGAAGAAAAATACGCCAGGGAAAGAGGAAAGAAAAAAATAGTGTCAGTGAGCTCGGGGTTAACAGTGGGTGAGGGTGCATGGTTTGGATTACAAGGACTTGGGTTTATAATGTATTTGTGGCACTTACTTTGGGAGAGTTCTAGGGGTTCGGTTTGTTAATCAGTAGCAGGAATGTGAAGAATCTCTTCTGCTAGGCTATTCTAAGAAAAGAGAGTGAAGGTAGACTTGGTATTCATTAAGTTTCTGGTGTAGAAGCCTAAACTACCCCAGTCAGCCCCTTCTGATATCTTCATTCCATGTTTAGTCTATGGCGGGGTCAACACCCTGCTAGGTGATGGTCCTTTCAAACATCGTTGAATCACACACACTATTAAATGGCTATTTTTCTAAAAAGCACAGGCTATTTGAATCTGAAAGTTACTTTGTTCAGTTGCCTGGTGACTTGGATATGACATGTGAACATTTTGATGTCGACACTATCGAGTTTGGGAAGTGACTGAACATTTTCTTTTTCATCCTGATAAAAGCATTCTCAAATGAACAAGAACATACATCTTTGCCAAAACCTTCCCAATTTACATTGAATCAAGATGTAACTATTTTTAACTTTTGCACATTTCTCCCTTTCCACTGCCTGGCCAAAAGGAAAAAAAAAGAAATGTAATACTTGTGTGTGACAGCAGAAAACGTTCATCATACCAGGACTTCTCCCGTGACTGAACACTGCTTCAACACAGGCTGCCTGGTGTCTTCCTTTAATTCTTAAAACCATGATTCAAGGGGGAACTGGGGAGAAAACTTTTCTTAAATTTACTTCCTAAGGTAACTGACATTGCATATCACCCTTGCAATGGTCTTTCTATTGTAAAATATCCATATTTAGCCAGTAATCTTTCTAAACACCCAGTCCACTTCTTAAATAATTGTTCCCTGCTCTCTGATGAAAAGGGACTTAATTTTATTTTATTTTTTGTTCTTGTTATGTCAGAGATTAAGCCAGAGTTTATGATTGGTAGGTGAGTGCTTGACCACCAAACTTTGTCTCCAGCTCTAAGCATGAGTATAGTGCCCATTAATTATTTTTCTGGCTGTTGTTACAGAAATAGCTGACAGGAGACAACTTAAGGAAGGATTTGAGGGGGAGGGCTTACAGTTACAGGGAATCAGTCCATCTTGGGGACAGCATGGTGGCGAGAGTGCACAGCAGCCAGTCCTGCTGGGCCAGCAGTTCTCAGGAGGCACAGCATGAAGAATGTTGGTGCTATTTGACTTTCTCTTTCTTATGCACTGCAGAACATCAGCCCGTCAGTAATGCCACCACGTTCAGGCTGTTAAAGAGTTGCTCTGCACATTTCTATGAAACCTCTCTCGAATCACCCTCATAGATAAACCCAGAGCTGTGTTTCTCTGCTGATTCTAAATCAAGGCAAGCTGACAGTCAAGATTAACCACCACATGGTGGTTGTTTTGGTTTGAATTGGCTTGTGTATGCTCAGCAAGGCCTCCCTGGTTTCCTTAGATAGCTTCCTAAGGGGTTGCTTCTTATTTCAACTTTAACCCTTTATACTCCCTGCTCCTTTGTGGCCCATGGACTTCACAAATAAACTTTTTCTCTAAGATGCTTTTCCCTCACTTACTTTTTACAATCCTATTATTGATATGCCCATATATCTTTTTATATGATATTATTTGTTTTGAAGTTGGTCATAGAAGATAAAGAGATATAAGCATCTCTTAATTGTAATGAGAGTTGAAAGAGGACTATTTTAGAGTAGTTTTTAAAAACCTGAGAAAGCAGTTTTAATATAAAGGTCTCTTGTAGAATAATGGGTCACATTAGGGCTGGCCTTTTATCACATACGCTTTTGGATCTCCAGCAGCAAGTCTACTCCATCCCATTTCTAATTCTACATCATGAGACAACATGGAGGTCTTTATCTAGCAAAGATGTTTCAGAAATGAA
>NW_026068078.1:307004-324195 GCF_014885135.2 Alexandromys fortis | reverse complement strand
TATTTTCAAACTAAGGTTGCCTGAATAAGCATAAATCATCAGACATAAACTACAGCTCAGCAACTATTATGAATATTAGCCAAGGGCTAAAATAAATAAATAAAACAGTAAGTGCAAATTCACTACCAACTGATTAGTATGTTCATTATAGTCTGCACCTACTTGATTACTTTCCTGGTTTGCTTGGTTTTCTAAGACAGTTCAGGTGGGGCTGAGGAGGAGATATCAGTGATGTGTGTTCTCAGTGGCTTCCTCCAAGATTACGTTTTAGAAAGTCAAACTCAGGACCAGAGGTATGAAGTTTGATTTTTCTTTTACTGAGTATTTGAACATCATTCCTATAATATATATATTGGAATTTTGAAGATTAAAATATCACAACTAATGTTAAAATGGTCAGTGACAATTCTAGGGAGGCTTTTTTTCAGAGCTGTGATGAGACTTTGGGGAACACGGCACTAAGCTCTTTCTTGTAGGGAGAAAAAGAGTGCGTTCCATTACAACTCAGCATGGAGACATGGGCATTTTTACAGGAAGAAGCATTGTGAGGGTTGGCGGGTGGAAAAGTACTAAGAGGAACCCCCAGACATAAACAAGATTCTGGCTAAACCAACAGCAGGATTCATGCTGTAGAGTGACTTGGATGAGAAGACATTGCTGAGAATGTGGGAGGAAGAGAGATCAGACCAGATATCCCAGATAGCTAGAATAATCCGGGGGTGAGGACTGAAAGATTCTGGCTAAACTGACTCAGCAGGGCTCTCCGCTAAGCCTGGGTTTCCTGAGGAAGTGCACAGATGGGTCCAGCTGAAGATGCTAAGGCGTGACTAAAGTTTGGCTCAGCAAAGAATCTTTGTCAATAAAGAACATAGGGTGTGGGAAAAAATGTAGACTTGATAGAGACAGAAATTAAGAGCTAATGAAATCTCTGGAATCCTGGAATTTTAGAAAATTACTTATTTAGTTTTATAGTCATGGCTGTTGCACTCTTTTGAAAGAGTTAAAAGGGCCTGTGACAGCTCAGGTAAAGTATCAACAAGATAAATCCTCTGATAGCTTGGGGATCAGACAGATTTATAATCAAGGGAGAGGATTAGGGTTATATGAATTTAATATGGTGAGTAAATATTATTGTACTGAAGATTTGGACTTTTTCTTATTTCTTTCTTGTAAAAGAAAGGTCACAATAATCTCCAAAATTCTATTCTTTATCTTTCCAGTATAATTATCTGGAACATTTTCTTTCCTCCACTGCACTGTATAACCTTCTTGAAAATATGTTTAAGTTCAAAGACATTTTATTGAACCTGAATAAATTACCTTGAACTCTTGTTATACATTTCTTCCTGGCCATTTGTGTCATGTGGATGAAGTTAGAGGCATTAACATTCTTATACAGAAGGGATTTACCTCTATCTTTGTCAGGTACATTTGATTAGGATATAATGTAAGGGTTAGAGGAACCTGGCATCCCAAAATGTCTATAACCATATAGCTACAAAGGAGTAAGCTGTATGTTCATGTGAAATAAAGAGGGTTTGGGATGTAAATACTTGAGATGTTAACTATTTTCTCCTTATATATTTGCTGTATCGTGTGCCAATAAATTTGGGTAAGAACAAAAAATGCAAGTCATATATCCTAACAAAATTCAAACCACCAGTCTCTCCATTGAAATACTAGTTGAATTACCCGCTCACCCTCTGTCTTTGGAAACTGGTAGGCAGCAAAGAGGAGGAGTAGAGCATAGAAGCTGCTTTTGGCCCAATATCTTTGCCAGTATGATCCTCCAACTTCCTTGATTATATCTACATCATTTTGTTAAACTTTCTCTGTCTACCTGGCCTGGACTGAGGGTTGGAGGAAGGAAGCCAAACAAGAAACTTGAGATTACAACGAACAGATAGAGTTCAGGGTTTTGGTTCATTTTTTGTTATATTTTTTTGGTTTATTTAATCTTTGACCAATATCTTTATCTGTTTAGTAAATGAACATGGTATGCTGTTTAAAATGGTGTTAGTCTAAAGAAGATGCTATTGGTCTAGTGTGCTTCCTCTACTTAAAGAAAAAGAAAAATGCAGAGGAACTTCGGTCTACATTTGAGTCTGGGTGTGAATTCAGTTACAGTTTTTCTTTGAAGGGAAGGCCTTCTAGATTGAAGACCAGGCATCTTGTATTCCAGATATCCAGGGAGCTCACTCATACCTTTGTAGTTGCAGGGGGATCACAGTGAGAAAATCTAACGACTGAGGTACCTGTCTGCTTCCCCATCGATTGTACAAACACTCACATATGCTGTGTGGAAAGGTTGTCAACTCTTCGGGAAAAACACTTTGGTGAATTGTTATAAAAAGACACAAAAATGAAGTGTGTGACTGCTCAGAAACGCTTGCCAAACTTTTAGACATTCATCTCTAGCATTGGGAAGAGGAGTTCAGTTGATTGTTCTGAATCGCATTATTTTTTTAAGAAGGGAAAGATAATGAAGACCTCTGTACAACTGTGCCCTAATCAGGATAATTAGATGTTAGATCAGATCTCTTTGATGAGTGGCAATTCTGGAAAGAGGTCCTCTGTGGGACTATGCTGGAAGCTGGGTAGCCCAAAGCAGGGTGGCTCAGGAGACATCAGGGAATGTAAGTCAATGTTCCCATCTCTGCAGAGAGGCGGAGAAAGCCTGCTTGGGTTGCAATCATGGTGTTATGAGAGGTATTGGAAACAGAGCAGGAGAAGTCACTCCAGAAAGCTGTGCAAGATATGCCTGGGGATTATTAAAGCAAATAATAGCTGCCAAATGTCAAAGTGGCTGTATACATATATATCCCAGAGGCTGGGATACAGGAGGAGCATTCACATATGAGACTGGGGTATTGAGTATAAGAAGAAAAATGGGCATACCTGAGGGTGCCAAGGGAATCTTATGGTTTAGAGCTGCCCTGTTTCTGGGCATAGATGAAAGGAAGGAGCTGGGACCTGGGATCATGACAGACAACGATTGATCACACTTTTTTATTTTCCTCCTTCCTACATCTCACACCCTCACCCTCTTTCCCCTTCTCTTGCAAACTTACATCCTCTATTCTCTCTGGCAAAGGTGAGGTCAGAAGCCAGAGACTCACTGTGCTAGGTCTTATTAGCACTATTTATATTTTTGATAATCTTATGGGCTAAGGCAATTAAATTATTTATGGAATCAGTCATGATTTTCAGGCACCAAAAAATTGGAGGGAGGAGCACTTCTCACTTTTTGTCAAATTTTACCAAATGCAACTCCTTCTAATTCTACACACACAATGTACTAATTTACCCAACAAAACTTTATTACATGCTTCCTAATATGTGCCAGGCATAGTTCCCAACACTTGCAAGAACAACTACAAAGTGAAGGTCAAGTCCTTCAATGGACTGATATTCTAAAGCACAGAGAAAAAGGCAAGCAAGTCCATTGTGCAAGGATGATGGAGCAACTGGAAGTTCATAAAGGGGACTGAGAAGGGAAAAAAAGAGAGGGGGGAAAGGCAGCCATAGATGTGATGCTTGCGGAACTACTGACAAATAGTTCTAACCTGAATGTAGAATATGGGGAAGAAGAGCGATGGAGAGAAACGAGGCTGAAGAAACCCTTGCAGACGCAAAGCCCATCTGTGAAATGTTAGCATCTAAAGAAATAAGTAAGATTTAAAGTGGACATGGTAGGACTTGTGTGTTAGAACACTAACCAAAACCGAAACCTCACATTGCACAGCATTGTGGAGAAAAAGGATGGAACTGAGCAAAGGCAAGAAGCCAGGAGAGGCCAAAAAGGAGACTCTTGGAGCAGTTCCCAGGAAATGGTAATGAAGGCAGAAGCTGCACACAAGCAGGAGGGCACCAGTGGGAGGAAAAATAATGACTAGCCCAGGATCCCCTGTTGAAACCCCTCATAAAGCTCCAAGTTAATAAACAAGTGTGTCTTCTCAGATACTGCCTAGCCAACTCTGTGGATTGTACAAATAAGGAGAAGAGATAGGGATATAATTTAATTGTGAATTCCTAGCATGCTTAATTTTCTCCAGCATAATCCAAGTCCATACTGTGACACATGAATTATTTAAAATACATGCACTTTTCCTGTAGTGTACAGATCTATGGTTCGATACAGAAGGGTCTGATACTAAACATATGTGCACATTAATTTTTGAAAACCAGGAAACTAGAGAACCAGTATTTCCTACAGCAACTTCTACCAGAACACCCCCCCCCCCAAAAAAAAAAGAAAGAAAAGAAAGTAATATAACATACCAGAAATCTCAAGGGGATGGATAAAAGTGAATTTCAAGGAACAGAATTGTGGTCACCCAAACAAGATAACTTTCTTACAGTTTTTCCCTGTGTGCCCCTAATCCAATAGACCCTGTGACTGACAGAGGACCCGTTCCACACACCCAAGTTTCTTTTGCCCCCTAGACCCCAAACATAAATCTTGTTTCTCTAATAAAGACATTTAGGGCAGAAAGTTATGATAGTATCGTCAATATCTTAAAGTTAGATGTGCCAAGACATTGGAAGACATCCATCTTCCCTGTCCCTGCGATTCTCCACTTTCCCCATGGGGGTTGGGGCTTGCGTTTTCCTTGAAATTTTCAATAAAAGATAAGAAAATAATTTCTTTTGGATCGTCAGCTTTTCCCGCTGAAGTCCTGCTAGGAGGACTGGCAGAGACAATTAAAGCAAGCCTTCACTTGCTTTAGGTGGACATCGTTATTGCCACATTTGTCCCCTTTCTGACAAATTGCATTATGCTTCTGCCCTCAGAGCCATTAGAAGGTCCGGAGGGAGCAGGTGGTGATGAGGAGGGGCTGATCGCACATTTGTCATCCCCCAGGCGAAGCCAGGCAAAGTCTCGAACTCTCTTTGATTTTTGTATACTGGCTGGAGGGGTGGGGGCCGACCCAGGGTGGGAATACTTATTTGAGTGCTGTCGTTTGCCTCTAAGCAGAAGGCCACAGTCTCTCCTCTTCAGAGGGAAGGCGATGCCCCAGATCTGCTCAATAATTGCCCTGATTTCTGCCTACGGCTTGACTTTCTTCTAGCTAAACATTGTTTCCCCTAACACTCTCCCCCATCGCTAACAAAGTGCCTCTTTCACCCTGTGCGTCAGCTCTGAGGTTGATTCAGCATCACAGACTTCCTTTGTAACCATCTCTGTAGTCCTTGCTCTTCTGCCCCTCCTTCCTCTGAGCTTAAAAAAATAGAAGGGTATTGAGTTAATGCTGAAGCATCTGTTGAACTCTAAAGGATGCTATAATGATTGCTCAGAAAGAGAAAGACAGGTAGTCCTTGGATGAAATCTGTCGGTCTTCTCTCTCTCTCTCTCTCTCTCTCTCTCTCTCTCTCTCTCTCTCTCTCTCTCTCTCTCTCTCTTCTAATTCAATATCCTCGTAGGTAGGACCCTGAAATTGAAATGGTAGAGTGTATGGTTCTGTGAATCCAGTGTACATCAGCCTAGAAAAAAAAGAGACAAAATACCTTAGACCAGTGCTTCTCAAATTGTGGGTCATGACCCCTTTGGGGATCAAATAACCCTTTCACAGGGATTTCATATCAGATATTTATGATTCATAACAATAGCACCATTACAGTTATAAAGGAGCAATGAAATAATTTTATACCTGGGGGTGGGATTACAACTTGAGGAACTGTACTAAAGGGTCCCGATATTAGGAAAGTTGAGGACCAGTGATGTAGAGAATAAATCAATGTATCTGCCAAAGAGAGACGGTAATCTCCACCTAACAGGCTGAAGGGTAGGTAAAAGACTACAACACATAGGTAAGATACTATACTAATCGAACATTGAGAATCCCAAGCATCTCCACTGCTATTATTATTTTGCCACTTACAAAGGGGATCTTAGGTTTTAAAAGAGCAAAACCCTAAAAGGGCTTGAACCAAACAAAATTTAGATGCAGGAAGGAAACAAAACAGCGACCTTGTCTGGTAAGTGAGAGATGAGGAAAGACCCTCCCACACAAAGAAACCAAAGTATAGGTGTTTGAAATATTATTAGGTATTGTGAACAGCTAAATTGTAGTGATATATTATTTGTGTTTTGATAAATAAGTCTTGCCTGAAGACCAGAGACAAAGCTAAAGTCACTAGAAAACAGGCAGTGGTGTCACACACCTTTAATCCCAGAATTTGGTAGACAGAGTCAACTGGATCTCTGTGAATCAAGGTTACCCTGGGCTACACAGATCAATGAAGAAATAAATCCAGGTTGTGGTGACTCACATCTTTTATCCCAGTACTAGGGAGTCATGCCCTTAATCTCAGCACTAGAGAAAGTATAAAATCAGAAGAGAGAAGAGTTTGTTTAGTCCGCAGTCACCTAGCCATGGTAGATGTGAGACTTCTCTAGTGGCTTAACTCTTTACTTTTCTGGATTTCAGGTTGAACCCCAATATCTATCTCTGAGTTTCATGCTAGAGAATAATTCATTTTGCCGGCTAGACAAGGACAGTTTTCCAAAGACCATGGTGTCATATAACAAAGATTCCTCCATCAAAAAAACTCTTTTCATTTTCCTTGATTTGAAAATATACAAAACCAAAAATATTCATAAAACTTTACAATGGCAATAGCAGCACCCACTTGGAAAATAAAATCACAAATCTGTATAGGATATATATATATAGCCTTGTTACTTATGTGCAGAAAGTGTTGTGTTTGCTTTGGAGTTAAAAATTAAGACACTGATGCCATGAGTTATGGCTCACACCCATTACTAATCAGACTGAAACAGGAAAATTGTCTTACCTTTCAGGAAAGCTGAGCTACATAGAAAGTACATTCAGAAATTTTGGAATCTTTGTTTATACTAGGTCATGAATTGAATGGGAAATGAGAGGATTCTTAGTTAGCCTTGTTTGTCCAAAACTTAACCGAGATAAACATGACAATACTCATGAATCTGTCACTGAAAAGACAGTAGTGAGGTCAGCCTCCTAATTAGTGTCTGAAGTTCAACTAGTTTGGCAGATAAAGTTTTTACCAAGAAGAACTTCATAAAAATAAAATGTTAATAGTTTGAAATAAGGGATCCTGATAAGCTATGATACAATTGAGTTGTTTGAAAGGTACTAATTTACCATGCTACCTACCTCTCCTGTGTCCTCCAGACTAGAGTCATAACAAATACCTGTGACATCAGCTATGAGCCTGTGCCTGTATCTCTACATGGTGTGAGTGTTAGTCTCAAAGTTAGAGGCTCAAAGTGCAAAAACATCTCCTGAACCCTCTGAGCTCTAGAGAGACTCCACTTTGGAGCAAGACCCTTAGCAAAGTGCCAGAGAAGAGGACTGCTTTTCCTCTTAGTTGACAAATTAGAAGTGTTCTTTTCTCTTTTTATATCCTTTGTATAGGTACCTGTATATATTCTCTGCCCTCTTTTACATAATGCAATCTCAGCACCACATTGGTATGATATCTTGTAATAGAAATATACCAGTGCCCTAAACATTAATATTTTTGTGGTGTTAAATAGCAAAACCCAATTTCTTTTCTTACAAAACAACTCAGTGTTGAATTAGAATATTTTAAATATTATCTCTGTTGCTTTTTAGTAACAAGTACTCTTAATAGAGGGAAGCAAGATCTATATTGAAAGCTTTCATGAAAGAGATTGACAATTCTGAAGGAATTCGTTAGTTCATGGTATATTTTAATGCCTTCAGTTGAGAGTGGCTGGTTTCAGAAGCAGCAGTACTAATTAAAGCAAGCTGGAAGCATCCATGTGATACTGAATCAAAAAGGGAGGCTATACGTGGGGTTGCTTGACGTCTCATAGCCAAAATTTGGGGATTTCACTCAGTAGTAAAGGAACATTTCATTCTGTGATGTTCCCCCAAAGACTTGGACTTCATTAAAATACATAACGAGTTTGATGAACAGGAGAAATCTATGACAAAGAAATGTTTGTGCTGGATTTTATATTTGGTATTATATACTGACTATGAAGTATTTATGAATATCACTCACAAATTTGTCATAAATGTATTTAATAATAAATTAGTAAGCGGATACATTGGCTTTTATTTACAGATTAATTAAATGCATAATGTAATTTGATCATAGCAGCAAAACGTGACAGTTTTAAAGGCCGAGCCATTCCTTGGTTACTACAGTTTAATTCCCGAATCAACCTTTTGAACTCTTAGTTATTTTCTTTTGTTTTACCTATTAATTAAAAAGTACACTATTTCCTTGTTATTACTAATGTTTTTGGTCATCTAAAGTTAACCTTCAACCATTACAAATTGCACTTTTGCTTTGGTTTACCTTCCTTCCCTTTTCACGTTCTCTCTCCCTGTTCTTCAGTAAAACATAGCACCTTGTTGTTAAATCAGGATTAGTTACAACTTTTCGGTTACTAACCATCATTCACAGGTAAGTGAAGTAATCAGAGGAAGTAATTTTTTGTAATTTGTTTTATGTTTTTTAAATTAATAATTGGACCCTCTGCAATTGTGTCTGCTCTCTTCGACTCCGAATGCTTCTACTGTAGTCTGGGACCTGGGGAATAGGCAAAGACTCTCTGGTTTCTAGGTTTCTTTGAAGACAGTCCCCTTTTAGCCCTCAGCCTTATGTTCTAGCTCCAACCTTGTTGGTTGCCCACAAGCTTGTTGCATTTTTGCTTAGCCATCTGCTTTTTGAAACACCACACGTCCCATTTTATGTTATACTTTCAGAATGTTGGTAGAGCCTTTTAGTGTCTTCTTCAAAAAGAATGAGTATTGCCAAAAAACAAAACCCACCAAGATATAATAAAATACCTGCAAACTGAATGAGGAGGCAAGATAATTTTGTTAAAGTTTGTTCATTTTGGCACTTGTTTTTTGGCACTCTCAAAGATGGGTGAGCAGTGTAATTATCAGACATCTGTTTTCTGAATAGATATTTTTATATATGCTTTATGTAAACCAAAAGATGTTTTATTTCTTCAGATTTTCTAACATGCTTAAACCTGGGCTGCTATTAGCTATATGAAGGAAAAAATAATAATTATTTAATAAATTTAAAAAAATAAGTATTGAAGGTAAAAGTTTAGTGCTCTTATTTGTCACACACACAAATGTGCTTTTCATACAGTCAAATTTTGCTCTCATTCTCATGAAGTTCTAGAAAGAGTTTTCTTATCTAAAATCTTAGCTTTAGTAAAACCTTCAGTAATTTATAGCCCTATTTTCTTATTTTTCATAAATTTTACCAATTTTATCTAGTCTACTCCCCCTTCCTTTTGTTCTAATGTATTTGTACCTTTTGTGCCTCCTTCCTGGAACTTGGTGTTTCAGGAACCTGATATGACCCTTGAAATATAATCAACAAATTATATAGTCCTATACCTCCTTCATAAATCCTCTTTTTTTCCTATTTAATATTATATGTGTGGTGACTTTGTCAACTCTAACAATTAAATTAAGATATAATACTTAAAAGGCAAATACACGTTTGGATGGGTATCTTCTAAAGTAATTAAATTGTTAAAAAAATATAGTTTGAAATTACTCAGCTTTTGAAAAATTATAAATGTTTAGTCTACTGTTTACAAACCTTAATGTTTTAATTTTACTTTTATTCTTGGTATTTGAGTTAAGTTATAAATTATGCTCAGAAACTTATATGGATACTAGTGAAGAATAAATGTTTATGAAGTGAGATAGCCTAAGAAACTGACAGTCAAAAAAAATCAAGGGTTATGGCCTATTTTGTTATGTAACCTATTTTTTATTTTGCCACATTCTGATAAATTTAGACTTTGTGAATGATATCTGCCCTAGTTGCATCTCATATAAGCCATACCTACATTGCAATTGTTGGGTTTCATTTGAAAGAAGCAAGATCAGTTCTGGCTAAATAAAATAAGACAGTAACTTTTCAGTTGATGCCAAAGACATT
Organism: Alexandromys fortis; assembly: GCF_014885135.2. Taxonomy (NCBI): domain Eukaryota; kingdom Metazoa; phylum Chordata; class Mammalia; order Rodentia; family Cricetidae; genus Alexandromys; species Alexandromys fortis. Next base: position 314,259 of record NW_026068078.1, on the reverse strand, counting down.
GAAAATCCTGCCACAGTATCAATGGTTTACAGCACTGTCTCCAAGAACTCATGATATACAATGGGCACATTGACAACGGGTGAAATCATGTTTCCCCAAATGAACATGAGGCAGTTGTAGTATCCTTTATTGATGAGGACTGACCATAGAAAGTAAGCAAACAAGGCGTTAATTTTTTTTCCTATCGAAATGTATTCAAAATGCCAGTTATTGGGGTTTCAAAAACATTGGAATTACAACTTGCTTTAGACAAAAGGTGGGTTATTTCTTCTCTCAGTCATTTAAATGAAGGTGGTAGTCTCCTCTCTGTGCTAGTGTGGAAGAAACTTCATAATTAACCAAGAGACTCGGTATTGGGTCTTAGGACTCTTGGGGGTGGATAAGAACCTATAGTTTTGTTATCTTTTTGTATATTTTGTATGATTTTGGTAACCTTCTAAGGTTAGCCCTTTATCATTTCTACTTCACCATGATGCTATTGTTTTCTCTAGTAGAAAATAAAGCTCAGTAAGCCCATAAAGGAACAAGAAAATATTAAAAGAATGATAGTAACTGTAGTGAGAAAAAAAAAAACATCAGAAATTCTGTGATGAGGTAATCATGAATTTGATGAATCACCTGATGGTAACCTGTCACTGAATCCACTAAGGGTCACTGGGTTGATAGAAAATCACAGTAGCTCTGGCCAGAGCTGATAATACCCCATGAGATCATGAAAGGTAATAATGCCTGCCAATGCTCATTTAGTAACTGAGAAAACAGCATCCCATAAAACTTATAATGCCCAATCAGCACACGGTTCAATAATATCTTCCAAGAACTACTGTGCTTTTTTGACCTTCATATAGAACCTGAAAGGACTGTGTCTTCACATTAACTTATGTTTTTTTTTTTTTTTTTTTACAGTACCATTTTTTTCAATTTATTATGGTTTTGGGAAGAGGTTAGGTTATCATAGATTCCAATATTACTTGCATGGAGTACATTTATAAATGAAACAAAGTTCAGCCAGGTGGGTACTTGAGTAATCAAGGAACTTATTTTCATCAATGCCGGAGGCTAATAACACAAATGATATTTTTAAATCTAGTAAACTTTTTAAAGTTATCTCTGAAAGTGTGTACTTGCTTTTGTTACATCTAAGTAACGTATAAGGTATGGCCAGACTCGTTCCAGAAGATACTCTAGCAGACATTGTATATTACCTAAGGACTGTACACATTTGCATTATTAATGTCTGTTCGCTCACTGATGGTATAACAGTGATTCTTAAAGAAAAATGAGAGAATGTTTATGTGCCCTCTGCTTCCCTCTCCCCGCAGTCCATCGGAGTTCATCGACTCTTCATCAATTTAATTATTGTGTTATAACTGTCTAATGTACTTGCCACACAGGAGGCTAAGTAGTTTCCTTCCCCCAAGGTCTTTTCTATTGCTGGAAAGCGATCCATCTGAGAGTCACACTGGCCCTTCGGAAATATCCTCCCATTGATTTCTCTACTGGAAAGATCTTTAAAAGATGATTCAAAAAAACATAACATACCTGTGTTCCTCTTCTTAAATTTAGATTGCAATGTTCTTTATTCACATCTTCTGGAATACAGATATAATTTGTACTCATCAAGTCCAAAATATATTTTAAGTACCTTACAATGCATTTTGAAAAGTTGGTATCAACCATATAAAAGAGCAAATCACTAAAAAATCCACAGTATTTTTTGATCATAGAAGAAATGCTTTAAAGTTATTTTAGATTAGTTTGCCAAATTGGAAAGAATCTGAGGAATATCTTAAGGGTTATTGTCAAGGAGCTAGAATTTCCTGTGGATTTAAAAGATGAAGCTAAAGCAAAGGTTTTGGAATAAGAAATTAAAAAGAACCACAGAAGACAGCACTTACAATTAAGAAATGCACCATAGACCAAGAAGAGGTGATCCATAAATATAGGGGTGAGGTTACATCTGAATCAGAATGGGAAAATTATTTTCTTTCAATAATAAAGAGTTATGGTTAAAATAGCTGCACTGTTTCCCAAAAGGGAGAAAATTTTTTATCTTTAAAAATATTTCTTTTTACTAAAGAAGAAAATAATGTGCAAAAAATAACATTCAGAAAACTTCCCAAGATGACTGCACTGTTACTGAAGCATAAATAGCCTGGTTGCAACGCAGCCTATTGAACATTATATTTTAAGTTAAGGAATGTTTTGTGTATAACACCACCTTCAGAAATATATATGCACATACATAACAAATATGACAGAGGTAGAATGGTTTTCAAAGCAATTCTTTCTTAAGGTGGTTCTAGACAGGGCTGGAGAGATGGCCCAATGGTTAAGAACACTGACTGCTCTTCTAGAGGACCCAGGTTCAATTCCCAGCACCCACAAAGCAGCTAACAACTATCTGTAACTTCAGGTCCAGATGATCCGGCACCCTCACACTAATACAAATAAAGGCATGCACCACCACCACCCGGCTATAATTTGTTTAATTTTCTTATATGAGCATCGAAGAGCAAGTTTTTGAAAGGTAGTGGAAGCATAATAAAAATTAGCAAATATTTATAGAGTATATTGACTTGCCTACCCAGGAACTTTCAGCAGTTCCCTAATGTGTGTCAAATTATGTGAGTCCTGTTCACATCCACCTCCACACTGAACTGATTTCATTGTGTGAGTCCAGACTCTGAAGCTCAGCTGAGTTCTCAGTACCCTGACTTATGAAAGAGCACATTTAAAACTGCTCTACTGAAAATTTTTTTGCATGGTCTGCTTCCTCAATTATTCTCCTTCTTTTAGAACCTCTCCCCCAAAGACTTGCTGTTGAAAATAACATTGAGCATCACAATTTTATTTCAAAGTTTTATTCAGATATTTTTGCCACATCCTCCCAAACATATAAATATTTCCAAATGTTATATTTTATTATTTTACTTATTATTTTATGCATGTGTACATGATGGCTCTTTCTGCCTTGCAAACATGTGGATGTCATAAGACATTTTTGTGGAGTTGCTTTTCTCCTTGCGTATTTATGTGGGTTCTTGAGGTCAAACTCAGGATTTATGGCAAGCACTGCCAGCTGAGCCTTTTCACTGGTACCCAGATCTTTTACTCTTTTTCAAGATTTTTAATGCCTACCACACACACTGTCTTATTCCACTTAGTACTTATTGCCCATGCCTGGCTTTCTCTCTCTCTCTCCCTAGGATTGATATGCTCTTGAAGTCCCCAGGAACACAAAACTAATTTATGCTCAAGTCTAAAATATATTCTAAATACTGTCCAGCATAGTTTTAAAAACCTGTATTTTATACAAAGAAGAACAAATAAAATCTCAGACCACCTTGAGCATCTCAGAACAAAAAATTTATAGTTATTTAGGTAGTTTGCCAATTTAGAAAGAAATAGAGCAATCTCTTAAGAGGATTGTTAAAACATTGCTGTCAACAAACTAGGACTTCCAATGGGTTTAGAAGATTTAGCTAAGTGGGGACATTAATCTCAAAGGTGGCAGGAACTAATGTGTAGAGAAGTACTGAATCCAATCAAGACACAGAAGCACTTGTACAGAGTGATGGAGGGATTGGATAGCTAGTTGAGTTGTGCGTGTGTGTGTGTGTCTGTTTTGTGCGTGTGTGCATGTGTGTGTGTCCCCAAACAGCACCCTGAGACACTTCGGTATTATTATTATAGTCTAAGGCTTTCTAGACTGTTGTTTATTTTGTCCTACTGTTTGTGTGGTCAGAAACAGGAGAAATCATTAGCCCGTTCTTTAATTCTTCTCAAGAATTAAAGAAACAAATGAAGAATCATTCTGCCAGTTACACAAAACAAGTTCCAGATAGAAACAGGCTTGATCACAGAGCTCAGATTTAAACCCAGGGCTTTGTCGTTTATGTCCAGAACATTCCTCTCTTAAGTCATAACTTCTAGCATGCCAGGATATCAGGCCCAGGCAGATTACAAAAATCTAAAAATGCACATCTAATGGATGTTATACACAGGGCAATAGCCTTTTAAACACCCAATCTCATGAAAGGCAGCAAGATGATATCTTTAGGTTGCTTAATAGAATCAATTAAAAAACAGTCTTTTAAAAATTGAAGAAGATATTGGTTGAAATAGATAAAGATAGAATTAGAGGATCATTGCAGTTCACAAAATGAATAAAATTGTAAAAGATACCGCTTTAGAAACAAGAGCCAGGATAATGCTGTACAACCTAGGCACGTTCTCTCACAGACGCAGAGAATGGATGTTTCTCTATTCTCCCCACCAATAACCACAGGCCACACCTTTAAATGTCATAGCTCTTTCAGGAAGTACCTTTAACATACTCAACTGTACACAATGTATCTTCAGGCTCAACTACTGATCAGTAGCTGCTGGTTGGCAACAGTGCATCTGATCAATATACAGAACAATAAAAGTTTTCATGTCTTCTCAGGGGAGGATAATATATCAGACATCTTTCCTTTTGTATATCTAGCTATAACATCTCAGGCCCTTGGTTCATTTATTCTGCTCCAGTCATCTTCAAGGGTCTCATCCTCTCTGAGGTTGGCACTAGAAAAATAATAATAATATTATGAAAAGTCCATTAATATGTACATACATAGATGCATGTACATATACATCATATACATATAAATGTTTCTACATGTCATCAAGTCTATACTATAATTAAACTACTCATTTTGCTTGATACTTTCAACTCCCATAGAAGTTCACCTTAGCTGAGGGCCCTATAATGCACACAGTAGCCACTATGTCACCCACAACCTGAAGTCATAAAATCGGAATTGTGTTGAAAAATTATATTTTATATTAATTGTATCTCAAAGTGAAATGTATTTATTATCTTTCCTGTCTGCCTCTGACTCCTTAAAAGCATGTACAACCACACCTAGCATGAAGTAAAATGTATTTCTTTCAGTGAGAAAATACCTCTGAAAAAAAATGAAAAGGCCTTACTATCCAAAAACTTGGTTTTTTAAAATAACAGAAAATAAAATTAGACTGTGAAGAGAGAAGGCATTTCCTGACAACTTGGCTTTGGATGGGAACCAGTTTGGCAGTCGTGTTGGTTACCCGCTGCTGTACAACAGTTGCCACAGAATTAGCAGCCGAGAGCGACAGCCATTTGTGCTCTCTCTGCTTGTATACAACTGCAGTCCGGGCAGGCTCACTGCCTTCCTGCTCAGGGTCTCAACAGGCTCCACCAGATATTGGCTAGGGGTGCTTTTTGTCTAGAGGTTCTGCCTGGTGATCCACTTCGAGACCACCTCATGTTCTTGGCAGAATTCAATGCCGTTTGACTGCTGGTCTAGGAAGCACCTTCACTGTTTTGCTCTGTGTTGTGTTATATTTCCAATTAGACTGGTCACAAACTCATGGTCCTTCTGACTCCATATCCAAAGTACAAGTATTACAGGTATGTGCTATTGGCAATATCTTTCCTCAGTCCCACATGCTGCTAAGAGTTCCTTCCCATCTCCCACTCAAATTTTTATACCTTCAACATCAACAAGAGAAGGCTGCAAAGTCTAGAGTTTCATAGGATGTAAACTACTCCCAGGAAAGGCATGATATCACCTTTTCCATCTTTAGTTATTTTTGAGCAAGTTAGGTCTTTGTGCATTCCAGGAGAAGTTTGGGTAGCTCATTAAACAACCCCAGACATGTACACAAAAGCTTTGTCCACCATAATCTACATGTATACACATGCACATAACTACATAATTTTTACATGACTATACAGATATGTAAAAGACTGACTACCTTTGTATCTAGCCATGTTAAGTGTCGAGTGCAATGACTGAAACATTAACTGGTACTTCAAAAGATCCACTTGTAAATACATGTAGGACTGTTCTCTCTTGGGTTAGACAATGGATGTATGAACCCTATACTTGTGAAATATACAATCTGTGACCAGGAATAAACTGATTGACAGATAAAAATCCTAATCCTATATGTAATTTTTAACTATTTCTAAGAAATATTGAGAAGAAAGAGAGCAGAGTTCTAAAAAGAAAACTGAATGAGAATAATCTACTTGAGTTAGAGACCAATTAGAGAAAAAATACTTTGAATTTGGTGATTAGGGCATGCTTACTTCTGGAAACATCTTTTGTCCACCCAAACATGCTTACTAGTTATTCAAAAAAAAAAAAAAAAAGGAAGTAAACTCCCTGTGGTAATACACAGAAACAGGCAAGGCCAAATCCATTACAGCCACTGGGAGGTGACCAGAATAAATACAAGACACACCTATGATTAGATGGAAATGAGAACGTAGGAAAGGGCTGCGGATGACAAGGAGGAGTTGACAGTAATCTTAAGTTCAATGGGAAGTTTCTTAAAGGGGTTCAACTGGGAAAAAATGCGACTTAATATATTTATAAATAAAAAAAAAAAACTCGAGAAAATGGCTCCCTCTCCTCCCGCCCCTCCTATTACCTAGGAAACATCCCTTGTGAAAAGACCATCATGCTTTTTGGTGATGTTGTGGAAAAGATTTCCCAGGTGGTCCCTAGGGAACGCTCTGCTCAAATTAAAGTAATTGGTACTTAATCATGTCTGCCATAGCATTTTAAAATGCTTCTTTGGGCATGATATTTTCGGCGTTGTAATTTTTTTCTTATTTTATAATGACTGCATTTTTATTTTAGGGACATAAACATTGTCGGCAATATACTTCTGTTTATATTTGTTCTCCCAATTTTGTCTAAGATTTCATGAAATGTCTGTGATATAAATAGAGTCCTTAAAGTAAACTGGCCTGATTTTTGAAAGATTTCCCTGCAGAGATATGGAACACCACGTCTGCACTTTTTTAATGTTATTCAGGGAAATCATGGAGTACAATAATATTTTCAAATTTCCTCTTCAGTCATAAATAACATTTGTCCTGTGATTTTTCTCTAATTAGTTTGAAGACAGTGTTTCTATCTAAAGGCTTTCTACAGGAACCCTAGTCCCACACAGAATTTAGCGCTGGCAGACAAAGGACATACACTGAATTTTTTCGCTACCAATTAAATAGCAAACCCATCCCACTGAGAAAGCACAGACTAAACTTTATCTCATTAAAGACAAAGTCCAGATGCCTTGTTTACTTGTGGTTAAAAATCAGTGCCCCATTGTCTTCTGGAAATATGTAATTTGAAGCAGAAACAAGAAACAGGAGGTATGTCTTCATCACTGTGTCAAAACAAGTAATTAAAAGGCAAGATTTTATATATATATA
>NW_026068078.1:230897-306970 GCF_014885135.2 Alexandromys fortis | reverse complement strand
TCAGTATGGAGAATTCACAGCTATGGTAGGATTTTACCCATGGCCTTGGGCTGAGTGGAATCTCAATTGCTGAATGAGTGAGTGTGAACGCACCTATGATGAGCAAGCAGTTGGAGTTAAGATTAGTGAACTGAACTACACCTCACTAAATTGGTAGACAGTTAGCAGTATCCGGTCACCAAAAGAGGCAAGACTAGGGTCACGATCAGGGGTGGGGGAGCAGATATTCTCTTGATTATAACTAACTTTGGTTCAAGGAAAAGGCTGATTCCAGTTGTCACCAATAAGAAATACCTTCCGTGATATTCAGAGGAGCTAGTTTCTTTAGATTATCACAGTGATTTAGTGGCATAGATAAATGATCTTGATTGTAAATGTGGAATCCTTTGTTTCAATTTGCATATGTTAGTGATATAAACTTCTTCCCTTTGGGGAGTCAAGAGGCATGTTATAGAATTCAACAAATACATGGCTAGCAGAGAGAAATGGAGGGCTACATTTAGCTATGTCTTATTGTGAAGTTCTATCCCAGGGGTACGATAAAGATGCCAGTTTTGAGGAATGGATGTAGAATTGGACACACTGAATTACGAAGATGGAGCAGAAGACAGACGGTGAATGCTGCCAGGGCGCTAAGACATGACAAGGTTCTTTTTTTATTATTATTTATTATGTATACAATATTCTGTCTGTGTGCATGTCTGCAGGCCAGAAGAGGGCACCAGACCTCTTTACAGATGGTTGTGAGCCACCATGTGGTTGCCGGGAATTGAACTCAGGACCTTTGGAAGAGCAGACAATGCTCTTAACCACTGAGCCATCTCTCCAGCCCCGACAAGGTTCTTAGGACACTCTTTGGGTCGTTGTCTCAGCATTGTTCACTAATAACGTTCCTATGGTCTAGTTTATACACTAATTTAAATACGCTTCACTTAATGAAGGTTAAAATTGGAAGAACAGTACAAATCCAAGCATTATATTTTCTGTACGTGTGTATTTGTCCAACGAACAGAATTTTAAGAACATTACCGGGCACGCGTGACTATTCAAAATTCATACAAATTGTACAAGTTTCTGTTTGCAGTTCATTCCAATCAAAATACTTTCTCTATTTTGAAAGAAGGAATTTGTATATATCTTAAAAATTATTAGCATATAATATGCAGTGAGAAATTAGGAAGGATGTAAAACAAGCTACACTTTTGCCTGAGGGCTTAATTTAAAAGAATCCTTGAGGAGCCTCTGTGATTTCTTTCTGACTTTTCTCTAATGCTGCTCTTTAAAAGTCATTGATGGGAAGAGCTTAGCTCAAGATCAAAAGTGTTTCTAATTGTTTCTTAGAAAGTCTAACAGATTGGTGCAAGTGTGAATGTAGCAGCCCATTAACCTGGGGATTTGTCACACTGTCTCATATTGTTTAAAGTACTTGCATTTCTTAGACCTGTAAATAGAATCTAACTTATACCCTTTAGGAAATCAGATAAAACCCACAGCAAAAGATAGACTCTTTCCCCTTCCACCTCCTACTGCCCCTGCTGGATACCCAGAATCATTCTCGGAGTTGAGCATTTGGCTACATCTTTGAAAATGACAGTTTCCTAAGCTTTGAGGTCTTTAATTCCTTCATGGCTAAAAGGTTTTAGCACCTACTTCATAAAGTAGTTATAAATATTAGATTAGCTAAATATAAACCAAATTAGCCCAATGGTTGCATGAAGCATTTAAGCAGTACCTAGCACATAGCACCTTCTTATAACCACTATTGCTAACCTTAAAAAAAAAGTACACCAACCTAAAGTAGAAATATTCTCTTTTAAAAAAGAAAATACAAGTCATTTGACTTTTGTCTAGACTCACAGAGTCAGCATATATTCCAGAGCTTTCAATCAAGTATCAGTCAAGTATCCCCATCCTTCCTTAAACCAGAGCTCAGGGAGAAATTACTATAGACCTTATAGCCAATTGACAAGTATCAATACCGAATCTTATTTTTCTGATACTTAAGGTTTCCTTACGTCTTAGCCTCTTGTAACTTCTGAAATCGCTTTAGACACAGACACCATTAGGAACATACTGTGATGTCTCCACACATTTCTGAGGGCTCCTGCCACCGCATTTAATGGTAGGAGTAGTTTTTTTGAAGATGAATTTAGGGAGACTGGCGCACTCTGAGAGCCCCACTAGCCCAGGGTAACTCAGGGAAACAGCATGAATCTTGCTGTCCATAGAGTGCTATGCTTGGTTAAATGGCCTCGGTTATTGTTTATTTTGGTTTTTGATGGTTTGGGGCAGGAAAAAAAATCACATTTCCATTTATCTCACAGTCTCAGAAATGATTTGGTTATTTTCATATAGAATGAATAATAAATTGCTCTGCACCCAGGAAGTTCCCAATCCAGTAGGAAATACTCTGCTCATAACAGTGAAAGACAGGACTATAGCAACAACCGCCACCACTATTAAGTCATAAATGAAAATGGCCTTTTCACTGGAGCATAATCCGTGGTTTTGATATAGAAGAGAAAGAGAGAAAACCTGCTGGGAGAAAGTTGTCCCAACAGACACATCCTGGGGATGAACACGAAGAACTGCAGTCTGGCAGGGACTATTGCCTCTCAAACTAAGTATAAGGGTTCTTTGTAATTTTTTGAAAAAAATGAAAGTTTATATATGAGCACAAAGCTACTCACGCTGTGTTAGAGCCTGTACAAAAGACAAATAGCTCCATTGTGATGGTGACCAGCACTTTTACCACCCAGCTGCATTAATAGCTCTGCTGGGCAATCGAGGTGACCACAGAAGACCACAGTCATATGTGGACAACTTTTGAGTCAAATAGCAGTCCTTTTGTGCTGCAGTCTAGGCAACTGTCCAAGCCCCACTTTGACTCTACAGGACATGGCCCTCTTTCATTCTAATGTACACAAAACATGGCCAAATATCCAACCCACCTCAGAGGGCTTCTCCACACTGTTTACATCCTGGACAGATGAGGGAGCTGCAGAAGGGGGCTGAGGAGAAATGAGGAGTTCCCACTGAACCTTGGCCCTTTGAATTAATTCTAGCTGACCTATTTGAGCAATGATCGAGGAATCTGTTTCCATGTGCTCCAGTTTATCCCCTAGTGAGCAGGGCCTCGTTATTTTTTAATGAAACCATCTTTGCTGCCTGTTGTCTTCAGTGTAATGCTTAGAAGAGAGGGAGTTAGTTAGTTAGTTAGTTAGTTAGTATTGGTCCTCCATCCATTTCTGTTCTGTAATCAATCCTCCTAAGCTTCTGAGTTGTGTCTGTCTTTCTCTTGTGCCAAACTGTTCTTTCAAGCAAAGAGTAGTATTACACCTACCAAGGATAAGAATAAGCCCAGATAATTACAAATGAGAAAAAATATAGCAGAAGCCACAGGGGTGATTATGAATTATTGTCACCCTTTCTGATCAACATAAGGACAGATGTCATGACATACCAGTCTCAACAATGAACTTTTCTAGCCCAGTTCTTAGTCTTTCTTTAGAAACCAGAGAAGCAACATTTGTACTCTTGGATGGGAAATTAAAACATGCACGTTCTGGTAGTTTTCATCCTTTGGGTATGAAAATGGGCAGAGGTACATCCTTATCCCACCATGAATAGTTTTCTGATAATAAATGCTTTCTTCATAGTATATGGAAGATCTGATGTTACCTCCCCCAGTTTCTCTATCACCACCCTTCAATATTGTTTCAGAGAGGTTAGGGGTGCTTTTAAAAATTGTCCCCAAAGCTTCAGAGGTAGAGGTAAGGCTTGGGTAGAAAGCAGACACAAAATTTGACTCTTAAATCAAATAGAGTAGCCATATTCAGTAAAGGTGTATTATATAATGTTGATGTGGTATTCTGTTTATTCAAAGCACAACTGAAGACCAGGCATCAGCGATACTCATTGTAACCCTGTGCTTGCATGTAAGACTAGGAAAGGGATCCTGTAAGGAAAGGAAGAGATAACAAACAAGGGAGAAATGGAAGATAGGAAACTAGAATACAAATATTGTAAAAGCAGAGAGGGACAAAGAGATGGAAGGAAAGGAATGGATGGGTGTTGGCAGAAGTGCAAAATGAATGACAAGTACATATGCTATATGAAACCCATTACTTTGCATGCTAACCTAAAGCTCTAGTTAAAAAGTAACTCAATGCAGACTTTCTTATAGGAAATACCCAGTTTTACACACACACACACACACACACACACACACACACACACACACACACAAAGAGAGAGATAGAGACAGAGAGAGAAAATTACACTCTTTTCTCTTTTCTTTTCTTTTCTTTTCTTTTCTTTTCTTTTCTTTTCTTTTCTTTTCTCCTCAAGTCTTAGTAAGCCTGTCCAAGGGCCACTTTCACTTCAGAGTGCTGTCACCACAACTTCACCCTTAGTTAAGGTTAACACTGTCCTCTAGGGTTGTTGCCCAAAGGTGAGATTTACAATTTAACGAGTAAATTATATAGAAATTAATGCTTATATTCTGTTTTAAAGAAACGTTTCTGTTTGCATTAGCTAGCAATCAGAACACATTTGAAAAGTGTCTATTTTATATTTTAAATCTCAAATAACTGGTCACAGGGAGAAAATAAAAGTATACTCAGTGTTCATCATATAATACTGATAAAATCGTTATGTCCATATTTCAGAAATAGGATGAGTAATTAGACCACAAAAATGCCTTCAATATTTAGAAGAAACACAAAATTAAGTATTTGTAAATGTTAATGGTACTCAGTGGAAAATCCTATCAAGACCAGGGTGATAATTGGAATCACTTTAACTTAGAAATTTCCCCCAGAAGAATGCTGAGATATAGTGAGCATCTTGTGTGATTATTACGCCAGCTCACATGGTGTGTCTTAGAAGCTTTGTCAATTTATTATTTAAAAAGCTTTCCTGCCATTTCCCCCCTGATTGTTCCAACAACACTCTTCCATCAGCTACTATGACCAAACTGTGACAATTCCATCTTAGAAAACTCAATTTACTTCTGTTCCCTCAACATTTGTTCTTTTGTCCTTTGACATCTGTAAGATAATAACTCTGAATACACTGGAAGGGGGAGCACAATTGCAGTCAACAGGCATGAGTCTCAGACTCTTCCTGAAGCATCGAACTCTCCCATCTGTCCCACGCTCACCTTGCATTTTATCATGAGGTGACACATAATAGACTGGCCATATAATAAATCATGGCCAATGACTCACTGCGCTTCCTTAAGGGTAGAAACCCCTCATGTTTCTTTTCTCTTTTATTTCCAGGTTAAGGGTGCATTTGTAGACATCTCACACCACTCATTCTGATCTGAAGGAGTTTCCCTGGGGTACCATGAGATGTATCTATCCTATTTATATCCTCCTGAGAGAATTTTGCTTTTCAATAGTCACAACTCAATACAGCCTCAAACATTTCAAGCAAATAACATATATTTACTGGTTTATAAAACATATGGTCATTTAAAATTTCCTAATTTATTTCTTACAATTTTTGGTACTTTTCAATGACTGTATTTGTATAGTAGATGTATGATTAAAAGGGGGATTAGATTATTCAAGCACTTTTCATAATTATTCACCCACGTTTTTAAATTATGCCCCAGATTTGTGCTATTTTAAATTTAATTAGTGACTAATCAGTTAATTATAAGAATTTCTCTGGGCCTAAAAAACATTATTGATTAGCTCTTTCCTATTGACTCACAGAAATTGTTAGAAATAACTTTTTAATTTAAAAGTAATGAATGATCCTGGGGTGAAAGAAAACAATCCTTGGAAATTAGATAATATTTAGAATTATATATATTTCTGCTTAAAAAAACTCAATTATTTTTCAACTTGCATTTAAAAACCACTATGATGACCACTTTGAGGGTGTTTTTATTTTCATGAAGTTAATATGACTCACTATATAGCTTATATAAAATGTGATTCATTCTTTAGCTTGTATCAAATGGCAGTTTTAACAATTAAGGGATTAGTCACTATTGAAGTAGTTACAACAATGCCTGCTGAAATATTTATATAGAAATTTAATTACATATGCTGATAATTTTAAGACTTTGAGTATAATGTAGGTACTATTGACAAGGGAAGAAAAGGAAGATATATTGTGAAGATAATGATAAATATCTAACTGTCTAGCAATCTCTTATAAATGATTTAATATGTGAAAATAGCTCAGCATAATTTTTATGATTGCCAGAAAGTGACAATCAGCATAATTTACTGGAAAATGATTTAGATTAGTTGCAGACCCAGGATCTTGAGTTTCTAAAAATGTGTTCCTTCAGCCTCTTTGAATCTTTTTGCTTTATGAAAGATTCCCAAGTTTCTCAAGAAGGTCTTGTGAACTAAGTTTATGAAAGCACTATGGGAAATGTAAAGTACTGGGTAAGTATTAACTTGTTAGAATCCTCCTAGGAGTGCTGACTTCTGACACAGAAGAAGCTTTAATTGGTAGTGAGTCTCCTCAACCCAATTTAGGAATCAAGAGGAAAGGCTAGGAAATTTCTGCTAACTAAACTGCTTCTCAGGATGCTTGTTACAACAAGACCTCCAATCATTCACCTCTGTGCTCATGCGTGGATATTTGATAATGTCTTATCTTTAGAGTAGAGTCTAAAGATGGTAACAAGCACTGTTAGAGTTGTGTAGAAACAGAGTTGAAATGTTTTATGTCCCGAATGAAAAAGCTGTAGGATTTCATAACTGGGATGTTTCTGTGTAGAAGTCATAGAGAGCTCTACTGATTCTGAACATGTTGGAAATAGACCGTGCTGCAAATTCATTGTCCTGCGACTTTCAATCCAAGCACTTTATCAAATACTGACTCTAACCCACCAGTGCTATCTGGAACAATGGAGTGAGTGAGATAACCCCTAAACTCTCACGGTTTTCCGTTTGACTTTGAGCTTCTTTCTCTCTGTGACTCCCCTTGATAATAAATCAGAATGAAACTTTTGTACTGTAACAGCTCAAATGAAGATGGTGATTGAGAAGCAATAACATTTTAGTACTCTTGAGAAACACTATCAGAGTATTTTAGGACAAGAACTACATTTATACTCTTATGTTCCAGAAGAATCCTGACCAATAAACTAGAATGGGTACTACATTATGTATGTACCTTATAACTTTCCTATGAGCACACTGAAAAATAAAAAGAAGCAGCTAAGTCTAATATTTTATTTCAGTGTATCTGAGATGTCGTTTCAAATGTAATCAATATTTTAAAACTATTAATGAAATATTTTACATTTCCCTTTTTAACAGTGTTTTTGAAATTGAATTTGTTATTTTATAATTATTAATTCATATGCTAAATTTTCATTGGAAGCACATGATCTGTATTTGATTTTATAAAATTTGCATTTGAAAAGTAAATTTGCATATCCAAGTTGTTCCAAATGTACTTAAAATAATTCTATCAGGGAATTATCATTTTTTAATTTAGAAATTAAATCAAAAAGGATAATTTAAAATTAAGTTCACCTATTATATCAATCTGTTTACAGTATTTTCGGAGATGTATGTCACTATTGGCTATCATATAACACCACAGATTTTCAGAAGACATGTCAAGGTATCAATTTAAGATAGCCCTCTCTATGTGAAAGAGATAAAAATCTAATAATCTACTTTTTTGTATTATTACCTTGGCTAATGTTTAGTAGCTAAATATTGCCACAAACATTTCCTGGCACATAAATATTTTTTCTTTTTATACTGAATCATAAAGCCTGTGCTATCTGGTTTGTTGGGGAAGGTAAGACTTGAGAAACCATCTAAACTGTGGTTGACAGTGTAAGAATTGACTAGATTCCCTTCCTAACATCTTTGAGTGGGTTGTGGTCTCTATAATCATGTGACCTGATTTATAAATATTTACAGTATACCCATCTTTACTTCATTTGATTGGTGTAGTATAGTTAGGGACAAGTTTGTTTTTTTTTTAAATTAACCATATTTCCTGTGCCTTGCAAAGAGTTTTTTAGGAAAAAAAAAAATGACCCTTAACTCTAGAACCTCTTCACTGTGTAATATACATGCTTATTGACTGCTTTTACTATTACATTGTTCCTTGGTTATCCAGAGAGTGTATGGCAAGGAAACCGAAACATTGATTGTGGAGTCAGATTGGCTGTGTTTGCATTGTGCTAGCTTGATTTTCAAATTGTGTGAATTTGCTCAGTTATTCCTTCCTTACAGTCTTTAGCTTCCTCATTCACAGTAACGAGATTCTTCAGGGATTAATGACATTAGAATATGTATATCTGTGGCACAAAGAAAGCACTCTAAATATGTAGGTGACTACCAAGGCAGCAGTGTAAGCATCTTGTCTGGAACCCATCTCCAAAGGTGATAAAGGAAAGCAGCAGTTGCTATCACCATGGTGAAGTGAAACTCAAAAGCATAAACCCCTGAAACTTGGCATCCCAAAGGCCCATGTCCAGTTTCTTTGGTGGCTGTTTTCAGTTGGTGAACATTATCTTTCAGGAAGCAAATTGGATTGTTTGTCAGATTTACTGTGGGATTTTGATTTTCCCACCTGTTCAAAGATGACTAGTTTGCATCCGTTTTGATACACAAATTTAAAAGCAAATTCTCTAAAATCATTCCATGAATAATAGATCAGACTTTTAATCAAGGTATGGTTTTATGTTCCAAAAATTATAGCAAATAAAAACATCATGAAGTACATTGGCGAGTTTTATGTTGTGTCAGATGGGTAAATTACTGTCCTTTTTTGCTGTCTGATTATTGCTGTTTGTAGTTTTTTTTTTTTTAATTTGTATCATCCTTCATGATCCTGGATTCCTATTTCTCAGGATCCTTTTCTGTATTATGATTATTAATGTGGCAGGTTTAATGTTTATAGTGTTTGCATAAAAATAGATCATTTTTGGTAGATAGTCTTCAGTGTTAAAGCAAATGTACTTACTGACTGAATATGAAAAATATCCCTGTGGAAGAAATGTTGGATGATCCATCTCTTCAACAGAATTATTCTGGGTTTTACTTATCTGCCTAACTTTCTTGAAAACATAGCTTGGAAATCATCCCCATGCTTTTTGGGAGCAGCCTATCCTTTAGACATTTCACACTGAACAGCAAGCTCCTTGAAATCATCAGGTTATTAGAAGTGAAAATATTTTAAGAAGGGGATCTGCCAGCTAACATAGAAAACTATACTTAATTGATGTTTAGGGCACAATATCACATGGAAAAACATCTCGCTTTGTTCTTTGACAGGGTTGGCAATAGAAAAAAAGTTCATAGATAATATAGCAATGCTAGGAACATGAGGAGTTGTTGTTGTTGTATATGGCAGAATTTTTCAAATCCCTTGGTGTTGAGTTGTAACCTTTGAATAAGAATGGAATACAAAGCACTTGTTTTTAGTCTGAAAGTATAGTGAGGGCAAGAGATTGTTGAAATTAGAAATGTCAATATGTTTAATTTTGAGGTATGTCTGTTTATTCTTAAAGATATTATATTGAAGCACTAGGGAACCAGTTACATAGGTTTTTTCCATGTTATTTTCCAGTGACAAAAAAGTATATTTTTCTTCCATAATCTAAATTACTAGTCTTTAAGCCTCACATTTCCTTTACATAGATAGTAAAAAAGGGCAGTTTCTAGAAGGCTGGAATTTGGATTACATAGGGATGCAATAAATACCTGGGACTTTGCATTAATCTTCATCTTTGTTGACATCTTAAATGGGTTTACATTTTCATTCTTTCACATAAAAAAATCCTCATTGAGACACAGACAAAAAGGCTTTCCCTTGTTAAGAGCAAGTGAGGCATAAGACAAGGCCCTTAAGCGGTAAGAACAGTTTCCTTCACAATGATGACATGGTGTCATCCACCATTGCTGTTGACATTCCAACTCCAGATACAAGCCACTATCCCTGCAGAAGTTTTTCTGATACCTGTTAAAGAGACCACACACAAAAACTGTGCTCCCAAAGGAACACAAAGAGTTTTAAAAGAACAGAGACAGACTGGAAACAACAAAAGTCATTAATGACCAAAGCTTGCAGGTAAGCTGAGCATGCTCAGAAGGGCCAGATCAAAGGACCAGTGAGTGCTACAGTGAAAAGGGGACATGGCAGAAAAATATGAGGAGACACGGGAGTCCTTAGCTAAGGTAACTGCAAACAGCCTACTGTTTGGGAGAAAATGGAAAGAGATGGGAGCAACATGATAAAACCTCAAAGCCTGAAGGTCATAATAGCTGGCCAGAAATAGGTCAACACAAGTTAAATTAGTATCAGCTGTACCAGTGGTTCCATTAACAAACACTGTGTAGAAAGGAGAGAAGAAGAGTTTGTTTGGAGAAGTCCAGAGCTTTGTGATGGCTCAACTTTGTGTGAACCTTAACTCACTCTTAAGTCTCTGACCTAAAATCAGGTTGTAGTCTTTGTGACAGTTTTGAAGCTATCTGAGCCTATCTTTCTCAGAAAACACAAAATTATTTCCTAAGTGGGTTGTTTATTAGTTAGTTATTACTAAGCAATGATAATTACTAAAATATGACCAAAGAGGGTAATTCCAAACATACTAGAACAAACAAAAAAATTAAGGCAAGAAGTTGTGTTTTTTAGAGAAGGATTATTTGGTAATGAGGGAATATCTAAATAATCTGCCTACTATGAGCATCTGGTGAGGACTGGAGCTTTAGCCACAAACAAGCTCTGAAGATAAACTCTGAGTAGTAAACACAGTCCTTCTGTTTTCGGTTGGAAGGGTTTGTAAGAGTCCATTCATAAAAATTTATAAGCAGGGTTGGCTTTTACTTTCTAAACTAAGACAACCACCTACTTGGTAGCTGTTTAAGCGTCTGCTGTCTGAAGTTGTGGAAATGTAGAATAATCCCTGAGCTATCAAAGTCCTCCTTCTCGACATTCATGAAGCATCACTGAAAACCATTTAAATTTAGTTGTTCAGTAATAAAAAAATGAATTTGCATAAAAATCTAACTTTTTTCAAAAACAAAATAAATTGAACAATACAACGTGACTCATTTTTTTCTGTTTTTACAAATACAAGTATACTGATTATAGCTACTGAGAAATACAGTAACTATAGAAACATACACACATATCTGCATACATGTATGGAAGAAATCATGAGCAGCACAGTTACACATTTGTTTGCTTTTGTTTATTTGCAAGTATGCCAAGCAGTGGAACAGACACTGTGTTCCAGGAGTCCATCACTGTGACATTTTTTTTTTTATGTTTGGATAGGATCTGACTCTGACTCTGTAGCTCAGACCAGCTTAGAATTAGTTTTGCCCCCCCCCCCCCCAACCAGGATGGCCTCAATCTTATGGTGATCCTTTTTTCTTCTCCTCCTGAACCAGTTTTTTGTTACTCCTAAATCAGGCCTGTCTACTCTGGACATTAACACAACATGGAGTAACTCAAGTCTCTTCTCCCCCTTTTAAATTCTACCCAGTTCTTAACATCCTGCACCTATTTCTTGGTAGCATTAGGTTGTCAAGGTACAAACTGTATTCTTAGTGAGTCTCTCCCCCGCACTACCCAGCTCCAACCAGAGATCTGAGTCCTTCAACTTGGCCTTTAAAGATGATGTGAACTTTGTTCTCCATCTGCTCTGAAGCTACTATTTTGTAACACGCTTCCGAAGCCTCTCACTGTCATTCAATCTTTAAAGAATTAATGACCTCCTGCCAGGAGATCATTCAAATTTCTTTTTTATTAGCATATATTAATTATACATAATAATTATACAAAATAAAATGTCATAATTACTATGACATTTTCATATGTGTGGGTAATATATTTTGAACATGTTCAACTTCCATTATCCTTTCTTATCCCCATCCCACTCCCACTGATCCCTTTTCCTTCCCAACTAATTACCCTTCTACTTTTGTCTTTCTTTTTGGTGACCCAATAAGTTTGATTAGAATAGCTTATAGGAGCATGGCAAATGATTGTGAACTCTATCACTGTAGAAAATGTATCTATCATGCCCAGCAGCCATTAACTGCCTATACATCATCAGAGAGTTGTGGGGTATTATGAGCTGTCCCACCCTCCGTAACAAAATGTTCATCGGCCCACTTTTGGGCAGGTCTCATGTAATCAGAGATGTTTAGAATTAATAGTGAAATGGTCATGTCAGGTCAGGAAGACAAGATTCCACCCCATCACTCTCTCTGGTGCTTACATTCTTTCTGCCTCCTCTGCAATATTCCTTGAATTTTAGATGTTCCACTTTGACTTGAACTTTCAGTACTCACTTATTCTCTGCATTTCGCTGCCTGCTGCAAAAAGAAACTTCCCTGACTACAGACAAAAGCAACAGTATTTTTTGAGCATAAAAATAAATATTTAGATAAGAAAATTTGGTAAGAAAATCATATCCGTTGATCAAAATAATTGTAGTAGTTTCCCACTAGGGTCTGTGACTTCCCTACCCACAGGTTTTTGACCTGATTCAAATCACAATGCACCAGTGGACATATTTTTCTTGTGAGGCTGATAGTGTAGTTTGCAGGGTCCACAAATATATAAATGAGTTGACAACATTTTTCTCCCAGAAGTCTGCATAGCATCTTTTGCATTAAGGAGCTAATCTGCAGATAAAAAGTTTTTGGTATAGTGTGCTTTTCTTTATGTTGGGTCTTTGATCCATTTGGACTTGAGTTTTGTGCACGGTGATAGATATGGGTCTATTTTCATTCTTCTACATGTTGATATCCAGTTATGCCAACACCTCTTGTTTAATATGCTTTCTTTATCCAATTTTATATTTTTTGCTTCTTTGTCAAAAAACACTTGTTTATAGGTGTGTGGATTAATATCCGGGTCTTCAATTCAGTTCTATTGGTCCCAGCCTGGTTTTATGCCAATACCAGGCTGTTTTCAATACTGTAGCTCTGTAGTAGAGTTTGAAGTCAGGGATTGTGATGCCTCCAGAAGTTCCTTTATTGTACAGGATTATTTTGGCTATCCTGTTTCTTTTTTTTTTTTCCTTTTTGCCCTTCCATATGAAGTTGAGTACTGTTCTTTCAAGGTCTGTGAAAATTTGCTGGAATTTTGATGGGCATTGCATTGAATGTGTAGATTGCTTTTGGTAAGATTGTCATTTTTACTATGTTAATTCTACCTACCCACGAGAATGGGAGATCTTAACATTTTATGGTGTCCTCTTCAATTTCTTTCTTCAAAGATTTAAAGTTCTTGTCATACAAGTCTTTCACTTGTTTGGTTATAGTGACTCCAATCTAGAAAACATCATATTGAGTGAGGTAACTTATATCCAAAAGACAAATACCATATGTACTCTTTCATAAGTGGTTTGTAGACATAAAGCAAAGAAAACCAGTTTAAAATTCGCAAGCCCAGAGAACCTAGACAACAATGAGGACCCTAAGAGAGCCATACATGGACCTAATCTACATGGGATGTAGAAAAAGACAAGATCTCCTGAGTAAATTGGGAGCATGGGGACCATGGGAGAAAGTAGAAGGGGTGAAGGAGAGGGATTGAGGGGAGCAGAGAAAAAAGTATAGTTCAATAAAATCAATAAAAAGAAAAGAAAAGAAGTTTTTGGTTTAGTTCTAGCTCGATATTTGTGTCTGGGAAACAAAGCATGTGCTGTCTTTTGTAATAGGATCCTACCATCCAGTTCTAGTGGGCAGCCAAGTGCAACAAAAACAACCTGAATGTCTGGATGTCTCAATGCCCCTTCATGATCAGCAGCTCAGATGGAGGAAGTTCACCCCAGCACAGGGTTTAATAATTTCACAATATGGGGCCTTCCAAACATTCACACCAACTCTCCACCCATTACTTACACTTATTCACACGATGTTTGCTCTACAACATTACAAGTGTACAGCCTTCCCTTCACATGGACTCCTGAATAAACAGGAAATGCTCAACGAATCTGTTGACACGTTATCTTCTCTACCTCTTCCCTGTAGTCCTATCAGTTCCTTTTTGCTTAATACTTTGTACATTATTCCTATGTTTTTAATCATTTTACTTTCTTCCTGTGATACTATAAATACTTTGTCTTAGCAAGACCAAGTACAGGACCTACCAGTAATCATTACTATGGAATTCTTCCTCAAATGAATAAGAATTTAAGAAGCAGTTAGAGATAGGCTTAATGTTAG
Source organism: Alexandromys fortis (assembly GCF_014885135.2). Classification (NCBI taxonomy): domain Eukaryota; kingdom Metazoa; phylum Chordata; class Mammalia; order Rodentia; family Cricetidae; genus Alexandromys; species Alexandromys fortis. Next base: position 292,784 of record NW_026068078.1, on the reverse strand, counting down.
AACAATGTTTAGTCCTCTTAATTGCCTGCTTAATACTGCTCTTGAGAAAACTTTTATATAAGTCTTATTTAAATATATACATGCATATAAAATATGTATGTTTATATATATTTCTGTATAATAGGATATGTAGAATTAGATTTTACTCATACTGATTTAATAAATGTTCATTTTTGATGAAAGTTAGAGATGCTATTTACAAAAAATTTAATGGACTGAAAGAACATTGAGAGCATGTTTTCTTTTTAAATGGAAGACATTAGAGAATTCTGGTTGAAACAGAAAGCAGAGGGCCTTACTGAAAATTCAGAGGGAAAGGTGCCCTGCAAAACTATTAGCTGGTATAATGAGAAACTCGTTTCTCCACTAAATAGAAATGGGACATTTATACTAAAGCATTATTGTGCTTCAATTAAATTGTCAAACAGAGGCATCAATAATATCATGAATACAATAATGAATCTGATACTCAGTCCTGTCTTTTGAGTGTGATTATTTAATGAAGCTCAGCATTTGACTGCCTCACACTGGATGAGAGGTAAATAGCCTGGCATTGCCTTACCATAGAAGTCTCTTTGACTTACTATCCTATGTATTTATATCAATGTACAGGTAGATAACAGATGCATTGTTATGTTGTTGTATAGATTCATTACAATGATAATTAGTTCTAACATGCAAAATTCAAAACTCAAGAATGCTTTTTGTGGGAAGAGGTTTCAAGGAGAATAAGAATAATCTCTAATTATTATAAGAGATTTCTTTAGTTCACCACATTCTGATATTTTACAGTATTCACTTTAAGAATTTTTAATTATGGAAGGCGGGGTGGAGCATGTGAATGAGTGTTTACATGTTTGTGGAGGGGTTCTAATAGATCAGGGGGTCAGATTCCCTAGAGATAAATTTACAGGTGGTTGTGAGCTGCCCTATGCAGGTGTTGGGAACTGAACCCTAGCCTCCAGGAAGAGCAGTGTGTGCTCTTAAATGCTGATTCATCTCTCCATCATTACATTGTTGTATGTATTTAATAGAAGCATTAAATTGAACCCATGTACATGTATTTTAGAGGGGTTATTTTTTGTAACAGGTGACCGATCACTTTTCATAGAATAGCTGACTAAAACTCTGTGTGTGTGTGTGTGTGTGTGTGTGTGTGTGTGTGTGTGTGTGTGACATGACCTTTGTTGGAAGAAGTAAAATATGATTGAATATTGATAATTTAGTTTCTTCCTCTCTTTTTCTTCGGTATTTTCAGACTTGTTTTGGGTTGTGATCATACATCCATCTAGGCAGCACTGTGCACCATTTCTCCCAGATATGCTTTTGTACAAGGCCTCTGTTATTGGATCCTGCTAACTGTGTGGTGAATGGCAATCGAGGGAAAGCAACAGTAGGAACTGCTGTGTATCTGCAGTAAGTTAATCAGATTTTGATACCCCAAAACTAACACAGCCCACAAGATTGATGGCCCAATGCTGCAGTAAATTGTTTCTTAGCAGGAATTCTACAGTTGCAGTGTAATTTGGACAATGGTGCATTTGACAGCTAACCCATCAGAAGCAGGGCACCCTGAGGAAGTTGCTCACTCTGCCTTCACATTCAGCCAGGCATTAATAAAGCAGTGGCTAAAAAGGAAATCAATTTAGACTTTAAAACATGGCAAAGCTATTTATCCTATTGCCAAAGGGGTGTGTAGGTAGATAGGACATTACTCTGTGTGAGGGTCCTATACTACGAACTTACACAAATGAGGTGATAGATCACCATAACGTCAAGGCAGGTGTGATCGTACTACTAATAGATTCATAAGCTTGATTAGAACTGCTCACAAATGATTGATGTACATAAAGTTACACCAGAGAGTTCTAAATTTTCTCTCTTACAAAATAGAAGTAATCAAAACATGCAAAATGATGGCCATGGTTTCGATGAGAAAGAGAAAGACCTTAGGATAAACTAAACATCATGTTTCCAGGTAGGATGTGCTTGAAAAGTAAAAAGATCCGGAAGTCAATAAACATATTTTCAGTTCCTAAATTGAAAGAACACACTTGGAATATGAATTTCTAAATTTTTTACAGTGATTTCTATTACTACATTTTTGCAGCGATGAGAAAGTATGGAAGGAACATTATTAAAGTCATTTTAACCCCTAATGAGAAGCTGTTCTGAAAATTCTTTACTTAATTTTCCTATATGTGTATATGTGTGGGGTACAAGCATGGATGGATAGAGAGTGAGAAAAAGAGAGAGATAGATCCCCACTGTACTTTTTAACTTTTCTGTGAAAAGGCAGAAATGTAAACACTGAGTGGTCCCATCCCTGCCATCATACATGCTAGGCCACTAGGCCATGTACCTAACAAAGGTGACTAGCAGAGAATGCCGAATACCCAGAGAATATTGGCTGGCAACAGAAGTAGAACCAAGTATCAGTGATTAAAGGGGATTAACCAAAGAGGAACAACACTGGAAAATATGTCAAAGACTGGAAAGACAATGGACTATAAGTTTAAATGACAAATTATGTTTGTACCTTAGAAAAGTGTGGTAAGTCAGATCGGTACATACTAAATGTAAAGTTTGTGTTTGCTTGGAAGACTGGTGAAGCATAAGTAACAAGTTAAGGAAAAAATAGATTTATGGAAGAATGCCAAGGCGTTAAGATGAAACTATTTACTTTCCTAATCTTGGTGTCCCCTGTCAATATGCAGAGTTTTCATTTATGATGTATTTGCTCATTCTAAATAAAACATTCAATATATCTAAATTTATATTTTATTTATATGTAACTTTGAATTCTTCTTAATTAAGAATTTTAAATGTATTAGGCGTCAGATCATATAAAATTTGAATGTGTTCTGAAAGTCAGAAAAAAATGGTCCTAATAAAAGAACTATGTTTGTCAAATGCTTATACCATGCTACTTGTGACATGTACAAATACATCTACATCTAAGCTAAATTAGCAGTTACTACTTAGCTTCATCTGGGTGCCTGTCCTTTGAAGGCCCAACTTTTCTCATATAGGGATTTCCTGTCACTAACCAGCTGTCCTTTATACACATGTATGTTTTGTCATATACTCCTTGGCTAAGATTATAAGAAGTAAAGTTAGTTAAGTAAGCTCAATGTTTTCAGTCACATACAAACTTGAAGTTAATGACTTAATTTAGAAATTAAAATTGACTATTTCTTTCATTTTATTGGCTTTTATTTTTTACTTAAAAGGTCACAAAAGTTTTTTTCACATATATGGGAAAAGACATGAAAATTAGGCATTCAGATAAAGAATGTAATTAGTTGTCAGGGAATTTTGTGTTTAAAATATCCACTTAATGTAAAGTTCATTAGATACAATGAAAAATAACATATAATGTTATATAAGTGTACTAAAGGGTTTTAAGATTATATAACTTAACCTCTTGCAATTTGACCATGTTAATAAGACATAAACTATAGATTGACTTGATTGCCTTTTCAAAATAAATTTAAATGTTCTGTAGTATTTTAGACAATGATTTCAAGGTATATTTTAAATTCATTAAATAACTTACTATGAAGGTCTATGAAACAGGTCAGTGGATAAAGCCCCTTGCCTTCAAGTCTTACAGTCTAAATTTGCTGCTGGAAACTACATGTTGAGAGGAGATAATTTACTCGTATAAATTGTCCTCTGGCTTCCACATATATGTAATGGTACACACAACACACACACACACAAAAGGTATATAAATGTTATATATATATATGTTTATATATAAAACAGAAGAACTAAAACTAAATCCCGAGAAGATATGGCAAAATATGATTATTTTCAACAAAATGGGCAAAATAGAGATTACTTTAGCCTAGAGCACATAAAGGGAAAGGAAAAAGCAAAGCAAATTTTCAAAGCACGGACATTGAAGGACCCCAGAGCTTCTACTGAAGGAGAAGCTGAGAAGTGAAGCTAATGCTTTGATAATAGCAATCATCTTACTTCATGAGTCACGGGGCTCTCAGTGAGGATTGATGACTCTTATCACATCTGCAGACCTACTGACAACTCTGTAAAGGTGGTTAACAAAGGACTGTTCCTGGCATGTCACCTCCCTATCTTGGGTCCTCTGCTCTCTGAAACTCCTTATTTTGCCCCAGAAGTAACAATTCCTTAACATTCTGTTCACTGTTGTGTTTGGATCTATAGCCCTATGAAACTAAATCATGTGAAAACAAACCCAAAATTCCACAAGGAACAGGATCAACCTATCAGTGAAAATAATAGCCCATTTGAGCAAAGCTCCTTTCTCTAACTGGAAGACAAGCTTTCCAGTGTCCACTGGGGATAGTTCCTAAAACCAATTTGAAAGCTCACACATGTGTGCTGTGATTTTTAGAGAACTGGATCTTCCCCGTGGGGAATGGAGGCCTCCGTAACAGTGCAGAGAAAATGGTAGACATGAGAAGACTGCATGAGCATGCTCAGAGACTTTTGTGCGTAACTTAATGTTATGTTTTCTAAAACTTAGATAATTGCTTCTCAGAGACTTTAGCAGGTTTTTAAAAAAGTGACTGCTCCACTATCGTCCTTGAATGCTCAAAACCCATTTTAGCAAATTCCCCAATAGTGCACAGCATGCATCTGTGACTGAGACAAAAATCAATGCTTATGGATTTAGGAGTGTAATCCTATCACTTGTTTTGTGAGATATGATTTGAAATGTAAAGTACATCGAGACTTAAGTGAACTTGGAAGCCCAGAGTCTCTGGGGTTCGTAGCCTATTTATTATTGATCAACTATTGCTTTATTGTCTGTCTACTCACTGCCCCTGTTATCCTCCCCTCTTAAAGCAAAAATCTTTAAATTACATGTATCAGAACAAATAAAAACCTCAGAATGAATATTTAGCTCCTCACTACAAAACAGTTAATAACTTTATGCTATTTAAAACAAGAGCCTAATGATTGTCCTACTTAAGTCTTCAAAGAAAATATTAATATTAGTACACTCTGGCTGAAATATTGATACTAGTACCTACTGGTTGAAGTTTCCAAACTTTCTAAAGGCAGCTCAACTATTTCTCTGGTTCAGGTGACCCATGTTAGTATGTCAGCTAGTCTGAAGCAACCTTAAATAGCCTTAAACCATTATGGTTTATATCATCAATAGACAGCAGTATCAACTTTTTTAGTTTATTTATTTTTTAATTGTCTGTACATTGGAGTTCTCCCTGCATGTGTATCTGTGTGAGGGTGGCAGAAGCCCTGGAACTGAATTTACAGACAGTTGTGAGCTGCCAAGTGGGTGCAGGGAATAGAACCCGGCTCCTCTAGAAGAGTGCTTTTAACCACTAAGCCATCTCTCCAGCCCCACAATGTCAACTTTTAAAAATTGATAATTGTTTTTGATTTTAACAAAATTTTAAAATGACATGATTGTTCTACTCTCACACTGACTACGAAAAAATAACTGAATGCAGTTTGAACTGTTTAAAACTGGCAGCAGTTATTCATTCAAAATATCAATTGATAATATATGATATGTAAAATATCTGGAAGGTACTCTTAGTACCCCAGTCATTCAATATTTCTAGGTTAGCAGTAATTCGTTAACCTTGTCATGATGCACTCTTACAAAGTAGGTCTTCTATAAGCCACATTAGTTTTGAAATGCAAAATGTTTGACTCATTTTGGCTTCTGAAATGACCATCAGCTAAAATAGCCTTAGGATGTTACAGAAATAGCTCTGGTTATACAGGCTTTCATCAGTACTTTAATCAGATTTGAGATAAAATTCTGCCCAGTTTAGCAAATGTATTCCCATTAATAGACCATAACATATCTAAGAATCTGATTTTAGTCGCTATTTTGAAAATCAGTTATGCTTTCAATTTAGTTATGATTCAATGCAAATTAATCCAAATTGTTTAAAGCATATTTGTTGGTAGAAAGAATATGATCTGCCTAAGAAAACTATGGCAGTCTCTATATAAATTCCCAAGTCTTCAATGTCTATTAACTAAGACACTTTTGCATTCATAGATAAAAGGAATACAAAGAATATAGGATGCTGTCTAGGGTGAGGCATGAAGGAAAGTCATTTTAAACATTTCCATCCTGATTCCGTATGGGAAAATAATTCCTGGAAGAGGATCTAAAAGGAGCTTTCTCTCAGCAGTGTACATTCTACTTGCTTAGAGGTATATGTACTTGTGTAATCAAAACAAGTCATTTACTGATGAAAAGTCCTGAATATTACCTACAAACACTATGGCCAGTATCCACTTATGCATGCAGTATTATTTTGTCTTTAAAAGAGCAGATCCATAGTGTGATCTCCAGTTACTATTAATCCATCTAAATGTAGGGTGTGAATACAGAACACATCTGCCATCTGTCAGCTGAGAATTCCCTGGCCACCTCACCACCCATTTCACACAAAGTCCTCTTGGGTCTAAGATAACTTAGGAGAGGTTTGCGTTTGCTAGCAAGGAATGAGTGCATTTAGACTCATCATTAGAACGCATTACCTAACAAAATACGTGTTCTTAAGGAATACAATGATACTTGCCAATGAATTAATCAGCAAAAGAGATGATGAGAAGGTGAGATTAGCTGTCTCTGAGCAAGATCAGAAGGCACGGGGATGCCAGAGCATTTCCAGTTGCTATAAATCTTCTTCCAATTAGAGGCATTTTGTGTAAATGTTTCAGAATTCTATCTGGATTTGGTCTCTCTTGCTTTATACTCTGCTGTAGCTGCGGCTAGAAAACACATCAAGGTTTTCCAGGAGCTTGATAGGAGAGTTATTTATTTGAATAATTGATCATTCAATTAGTAAAGCAAATGTTGAACAGTTGGACAGCTCTTTTTATCAGAGCTGAGGGAAAGTAATTGGCTGTAGTTCATTATAAGGCAGAAAACTGAAAGGTGTGTTTTTAAAATATTAAATACAACCTCTTCCATCAAATAAACCTGCTTACCTGCTTTCTTTGTCATTGTTTGATTTTATTTTCCCTCAGTGTTATTGCAATCTACATATAATCAAGTCCCTCATTATGCTCCCTGAATATTACCAAATAGTGATTAGCTTATACATGTGATGTCAAAAGTTAAAGAATTCTTCAGAGTTTATGCCTACAAGTCTTGAATAATGTTAGTACTTCATGGTCAAGGCAAGGACAGTTGTCATTGTGCTCTAGAGGGACCCATGGTTGTCATCAACAGTAAGAAGAAACTTGATTTTTCTTGTGTGTGTGTGTGTTTTTATTTGATACCCATATTTTCCTGCTTTGTCTCCAACTTTGTTTCAAATTTGAATTGTGTGGATGTCTGTTAATGTAGAGTGGATATGGACTACATTATGAATACTAATGGTGAAAATTGCGTTATGTTATCAATGAAGAATCAATCAAAGAAAAATGGGTAGAGGGGTAACTGAACCTCTCTCAAAAGTCGATATACTCATAACAAAATACTTTACCAGAATCACTTCAAAATTTTAGGGCGTTCCCAAATAAGTTAGAAAAAACTTAAGAGTAATTTAACTAGCTCCTTAAGGTCTGAGTTGATTGCTAGTCCTCAGTTGATCCTGTCGGAAACTTACTTAAATATTGATTTACCAGCATGCCAGAAATGTAGCTCCTTATTCACATGCAATATAAAAGTATTTTTAAGGAGTTAACATTTTGATCTTTTAATATTAGAACAATACTTGTTTCTTAGACTAGAAACTATGAATTGCCTTATTTCAACAATATAGACTACAGAACCGACAACAAAACGTGCATATATATATACATATACATATTTGCATGCATCTAATTATAGTCACACACATCAGGTACTTACATTGTTCTCTCTACAAATATAATTAATTAATAGATAACCCAGGGGCAATATTTAAAAAAAATCTATTATATCTAACATATATTAGATATATAATGTGTGTGTTTGTGTGTGTGTGTATGTTCAACTACAGCTTATATCCTGAATTTCTAAAGTACCTTTGAATAAGACAAACCTTTCACAAAGTATTAAGTAGTGAGCATCCTTATTTTTTCCTAAACTTAAAGATACTTCCTGAAGAACTTCCCCACCAAAAACACTGCTTTTCACTTTGCGACAAGTAATTTGTATTCTTCATAACATTAATTTTAGTGATTTAAGAATTTTAATTATTAAGAAATACTTCTATCTCAAGATACTTATGTGGTGTTTTGTTTTTCAGGATTCCCTAAAGACATAGATTCTTTGCACACCAGTTTTCCTTGCTGTGTTCCATTATTTGTTGCAGGAGAAATATTGGCCTACCTATTTCTTAAAGGTGTCTCTTTAAAAATAATCCCTTCTTTTGATTTTGTCATTCTGAATGCAATGAAAGTATATTTTTCTGTGATATTCAAGAATCTTAGAGAAGGCACTTTAATGCTGGTTAACACTGGATCTCTATTTCTAATCATGCTTGAATTTTAATATAAACTTCTTGTCGTCAGCAAGATTAACCTTAGGAAAGGTGAGTTCCAGCAGCTGCTTTTCATTTGGGTCATTCTGGCAAACTTACTGGCACTTTCAAAGAGGCTGCAGTGGAAGGCCCTCCAGTAGGCACACATTCAGTGGGACACTGTAATTTCATGTTTCCTGTTGAAAGTATAGAGCAGAAAGAGAGCTATGTTTATCAGGAGGATGGGGGATGAGCAGAACTACTTTGCACTGGCATAGCCATGGAGCTGTGGGCAGGCGTGATCGTTAAGCGGGAATATAAAGAGAACTGGCCATCTCTTCTCAACTCCAAGTGCCTGAAGAATGATGTCTGGAAGTTACCCTTGTAAGCAGTCCCTGTAAGGAACATTTGCCAAGACTGCAGGATAACAAATCTTTTATCTAACAGTTTATTAGCTTTGTTTGTAGCCTTGAAATATTCAACCATATGGCATGCATGCATCCATTTATGCTTTTATCCCATTTCCCAAAGAATGGTTATGTTATTTCATTACAATATCATGTGTTTGCTTCTTGAATTATTTTACAAATCCATTTACGATTGATCATGGAGGGTTACAGCTCTGAGAACCCCCTTCTTGTCTTTTTAATGTTAGAGCACATGCTTCTCAAGTCTGGATTGAGAAGTGACTTGCCTATAATACAACTGAAGCTGAAGGTAAAGTGCTCAGTCCTAATTTTTATGATGAGAACTGGAGGCTACCTATAGCTTATGTAGGTCTCACCTTCCCTGACTGCATTAGATACTGCCATCTAAACAACTGCATCACGTTTATAACTGATTAAAAACTACTATGTTATGGTTTCCTTCCCCTTCATTAATTCAGTGAATTAATGAAGTGTCTTTCATTCTCTATTCAATATTCTAACAGTTGTTTAGCCAAATAGAGACTATGTTTTCAGTATCTGTGTGTTGAATGTTACAAAGTCACTGTGTAAGTACTGACATTTTAAAATGGTGAAAACAAACTTTAAAGACATAAGAGGAGGAAACAATTCAGAGACATTGGTCTTAGTGAGCAATATATCCTTTGTCAGTTCTAGGTGAACTTTGCTCTGATTAGCTCCCATAAACTCAGGGGCTGACAAAGTCTTCCTAAGCTTCTTCTTGATTCTTGTATAATAAAGGTGAAAAATCATATTCACTGACCAGAAAGGGTGAGACAAGAGAAGGAAATGTTTTATTGTAGGGAACTTAAGCTAAAGAAATACAGCAGAGTTCTGTTTCACATGATACCTCCTAGAAGTGGGGTACCATTGAGGGACACCATCTTTCCCCATTCCAGGTATCCAGTTGCCTCACAATTGCAGTCACTTTCTGAGAAGGGTTAGCAGAATACCTCGGCTCCTTTTGGGAGAAAAGCGATAAAAAATCCAGACCCTCCTTTTTTCTTGCCCCTGGACAGAGCAGAACAAAATATATTTTGGTTTAAATGCTCCTGGTAGATCAGGTCTCTGTCAAGAAGTAGGCTGCCAACAGGCCTAGGGATATTTATAGCTTTTCGGAAAGTCAAAACAAAAACAAAAACTTCATTTTGGGCTCTTTTACCCTAAAACTACCTAGCCAATCTCTACCCTCTGTTCCTACCCTCTGTTTTATCCAAGCCAGATAAAAAAAAAAATTATTAACAAATAAAGTTAGGCAAAAAAAAAAAAAAACCACCAGGAGAAGTAGAAAAATAAGTACCAAGACAACTGTCAGGAAGGGAGGGAGTTTTCAGACAAGTGACAGTAGGGAGGGGACCTAGATGGGTGGATGTATACCAGCTCTCACAGAGATGCTTTGGAGGGCATGAGAAGGGTCCCCGGTCCAGTCAGTGAGCCTAAGTGACAATGATGGGGAAGAGTATGGGAAGACAATGTCAAATCCTGGTAAAGGAGCCCAAAGCATTCCGTGCTGTCGGATGGCATGTTATTTCCAAAGAATCCCTCTGGCTGTTGGAAATAGCAGTGAAAAGTGGCCAGGGAGAGATGAGAGATCACTGTGGTTTTACACTAAGGAAACAATTGAATTTGAAGTATATGTGATCATGCAAAAAAGAAAAGAAAAAAAAACAGCATGATTCTAATCCTTTGTAAACGATGGGCTGGCAGAATCTGCTGCCTGAATCTGGCATCTGGAGCCACTTCCTATACTAGCTTTTCAAAAACCCAGGGAGTACTCTTCTGTTACATATGTATCCCCCTGATCATTATAAAAAAAAGTTAAACATCTTTTTTCAAAGTACAGCACAAAAATATCTCCTCTATGCTCATAAACCACCATAGTTGGTGCTTTATTTATCTGTTATGAATGAATCAGATATAACTTTGAATGTGAAACAAATATTGATTTAGAAACAAAACAACAATGTTGTATTACCCAAATAAGATGGAAGCTGAAAATCTGTGTGTTGTACCCTATGAAATGTTCTTTGTTTTATCTTAAAGTTTTTGTTTGTTTAGTTGCTTGTTTTTGTTTTTTCTGTTACTCCGTTTTTCAGAATGAGGAAGTAAAAGGGGGGCAGGTATGATATTACTAAAGCTGTATGTGGTGGCACAGACTTGAAATCTCAGCATTTGGGAGGTTTAGGTGTTGAAATAGGAGCGGCGGCGGGGCTGCGTCCCCGGCACCCGGCCGCCCGCATGGCTAGTTTATACCCAGAAATAATTACACGGAAACTGTATTCTTTCAAACACTGCCTGGCCCGGCTAGGTCCAGTTTCTTATTGGCTAGCTCTTACATATTGTTCTAACCCATTTCTAATATTCTGTGTAGCCCATGAGCTGGCTTACCAGAGAGGATCTTAACCTGCATCTGTCTGGAGTGGGAGCATCATGGCGACTCCTCCTCTAACCTTCTTTCTCCCAGAATTCTCTTCTGTATACTCCGCCTACCTAATTTTCTATCCAATAAAATGGGCCAAGGCAGTTTCTTTATTAGTAAGAAATCATTCCCACATCATTTCCCCTTTTTCCGTTTAAACAAAAAAGAAAGGCTTTAACTTTAGCATAGTAAAATTACATATAACAAAACAGTTATCAAGTAAGAATTACAGTTACAATATTTATATCTATTTTATCTCTTATCATAACTAAGGAAAACTATAACTATTTATTCTTCAACTCCATCAAAGACTCCAGAAGGATATAATATTATCTAAGTAAACAAGAAATAAGAAAACTCTAGAAATGACAGAGACATCTCGCTGCCTGGACAGTCACCCAAAGTTCCTCTGTACCGTTGGGGCATCCATCTTCGGCCTACAGGCCCATGGTATCCAGATACATTTCCATGAAGCAGGAAATTTTAAAGACAGTTCAGTCACTTTCTGCTGTGTTCTGTAGAATGTCTTGTAGACTCTTTCATGAATCAGGAACCCCGAAAGACCATCTCACCTTTAGGCAAGTTCAGCAGTCCTCTCTCTGAGGGTTCTCTGTGTCCAGTTTATGCAACAGTCCAGGCAAGAGCAGTTTCTTGCCCAAATGACTATCCAACTCCATAAGGATCCTCTTCGATGCCCATCTTCCTCTTGAAGTAGCTGGTGCTGCCAGGAGCAGACGTGTCTCCTTGTCATGAAAAGTCCTAAGTTATTAAAATATTTTAAATGCCATATTCTGCAGTCTTTGAAAGATATGAAGAATGCCTATCTAATTGAAATATATCTCTATATATCTAGAAAATCTAACTAACATGACTACAAGCTTAACTATTAGCAATGATTATCCATTAACAACCTATATTTCCTAATTATACATTACATTTTAAGTGAACTACATAATCACAATACCTTAATCAAGTTCAAAAATACATATACATATAACAAAATTGACCTTAAAATCCATACCAATGCAAATTATTCATATCTATATCATATCCCCCTTTAAATGTAAAAGAACATTTATAAACAATATTTGGGAACATGGGCGTAGTTTTTTCTCTCCAAACTGCTTCCTGCTGAATGGGGGCACTGTTAATCAGATCATTTAGGGTGTAACCTGTGTGTCAGGTTCATCTCGGTTGGCAGTTGAGTGAAGTAATTTTTTGAGGGTGTTCACAGCAACCTTTCAGGAGGGCGTGGTCTATCATACCATACCGGGATAGATGCAATCCATAGGGTCACATCCTCTGTGGAAACAAAAGAAGACCCTCTCCAAAGCATCATATCCTTAGATCCAAATTTTGAAGTCAAGATACCTTTAGAACATATGTGCAGGTTCAGCTTAGCAGCCCATATAATAAAATGTCTCTTTGTACTTAGCTCCTTCACAGTCAAAAATTTTAAAGAAAACACAATGTACATAATCCAGACTCTCTGTGAATTTTTCATTTTTACGTGGCTTATTTTTCTTTATTTCTCTTAATCTATAACTATCTGTACTTCTGTACTCTGTCTCTTTAAAGACTTTACCCTTTTTCTTTTTAAGACATTAACTTTATTCTTTATATTCTCTTTTTTTCCCCAAGCCTACGTACATTCATCCAACGGTGTCTGAATCTGTTTTACTGTGAATCTGTAATTTTTTTTTTATTATCCAGGAGCATTTCTTAAAATGTTAAGCATTTCTTAAAAACTTAAGTTGCACCATGTATAGGTAATACGGTACTGCCTGTGTCCTGCCCAGTCTAAACCTTAACTGCACGGTTTTAAGGTAATTACGGTAGTTCCTGCCTGAGATCAGCACAGTTCAGCAAGGAGCAGCCGCTCCTGCCTCAGAGTCATTTGGTGCTTTTGAGCTGAGCACAGTTACAGGCAAACAGCAGTTTACATTGGAGCCGCAATCAGCAATTTAATTTTGAGACTGAGTGTGCAGCACAGAAACTCTTTTTATCCAAGTTACAGCCAAATCTGACACGCAGAGCACTGCGCAGTCTGAAAACGCGTCTCTGTATGGCAGCAGGAATCCGCCATGCTCTTCCGCCTGCCTAAGCCTGATTCCGCCATCTGCCCAGGTGTAGGCAGGGAACGCTGAGCCATCGGCAGGTCTCAGAGCAATCTCCTCCGATCCCAAGTGGGAACAGAAACATCCAGTCCCATAAAAGCCTTGAAATGCTTTAAAGCCAGAGTTCACGCTGGCAGCATAGCACCAGGAAGCCGCGCTTTAAAATGACGCAGCTTTTTTTCTCTGCTGCTGTTGCTGAATCAGGAATCTCTCTACAGCATGTCACCAACAAAACAGCAAAAATCTGTGTTAAACTCTGTTTCCCTTATTTTTAAGCCTTCTCAGGTTTTTAAGTGGATTTAGCCCCACGTTGGGCGCCATCTGTTGAAATAGGAGCGGCAGGGCTGCGTCCCCGGCACCCGGCCGCCCGCATGGCTAGCTTATACCCAGAAATAATTACACGGAAACTGTATTCTTTCAAACACTGCCTGGCCCGGCTAGGTCCAGTTTCTTATTGGCTAGCTCTTACATATTGTTCTAACCCATTTCTAATATTCTGTGTAGCCCATGAGTTGGCTTACCAGAGAGGATCTTAACCTGCGTCTGTCTGGAGCGGGAGAATCATGGCGACTCTTCCTCTAACCTTCTTTCTCCCAGAATTTTCTTCTGTATACTCCGCCTACCTAATTTTCTATCCAATAAAATGGGCCAAGGCAGTTTCTTTATTAGTAAGAAATCATTCCCACATCATTTAGGCAGGAGGATCATGGATGCTTTGAGCTAAGTAAAAAGACCCGAGGAGGGGAAGGAGCGGAGTGATGGAGGAGAGGGAAAGAATGAGGAGAAGTTGAAAGGAAAAAAAGAAACCCCTTTGCAATTATCTACACCCAGTACAATAGCTCTTGCCTGTTTACAAATTGCTTACCTGATTGTTGGAGGTCGGGAGGATAAGATAGAAGGAAAATATCACTGTAGCCTGTATTTCTGCACGTGTGTCGGGGGTTCAAATACACGGATGCCAAACTCTTAGAAAGCAGCTGTTCTTCTCAATGTACTAAGCAATTTACTTTAGGTAATGTGGCCTATAAAATTTTAATTTTGTATTAAGTAAGCCATATCCTTCAGCATGCCTATTGCACCTTGATATTCAAAAATGAAATATGGGCATATTTAGAAAATTTCTTCTCAGGATGCTCCACTGGAGAAGGGTCAATAGTTTTCTAATGAAAGTAGTCAATAGCAATTCCTCGCAGGAAGCTCAAAGAAATCAGCATTAAACAACAGATATGGGTGTCTTGGGCTTTACACAATTATGTGATAGGATTGTTACCTGTCTTAGCAAATGGTTTCAGGAGGCATTGCACTGAAGAGGCAATTCGCAGAAAACAGTGTAATTGCCCTGGCTCTTGTGATACTTGCAATTACAATCCAAAAACTTGGAAGACATGTAGCTAGCAGTCATGTACTAAGAAATGCAGAACATGGTCTTCACAAATAAATTGCTGATGGCTAGTAAGGGTTATTACATTTTAATGTTGATTTGGAAGGGAACAGATGTTTTACTGGGTGGAAATTTGAATTAAATACCCATTTGATTTATAGCGTCTCAAGTGTTCTTTATGCTATAAGCTGTGAAGTCTTTAGCTTACTCCTTCTGCGTAAAGTTATTTTGTGTAGCATGCATACACACACACACACAAACACACACACAAACACACACACATTGGATTCTCAATGTTTTGTGCATATTGACTCATTAAATTTACATAGGTCATTAAATTTTAAATAGGTCTCAAAATTCTACCCATTTCTCATATGAATGCAGGAGATACAGAGAGGTTAAGTAAACTCAAATTCAAATAGGCACTAAAGGGTTAATAATGTAGGGAATGACTGTGGATGAAAAGTTGAATCTGCTACATCTTCCTTACGGTTTTTATTTTGTTTTATTTGTTCATTGTTTGAATATAGTGATTTTTTTGTGTGTTTTAATAAATAAAACTTTCCTGAAGTTCAGAGAGTAAAATGGCCATATTGATCAGCCTTAGAGACCAGGTAGTAGTGACACACACCTTTAATCCCAGTAGCCACACTAGTTTGTTGTAGAAACCAGGTGGTAGCAGTGAACGCCACTAATATCAGCCCTAGAGAGAATTATAAAACTGAAAGAGTTCTCACACTCTGTCTCAATTTGGGATTCCTGCAGACAGGATTGCCATTTTGGACTGAGGTAGAGGTAAGAGAGCTCTACTGTTTTGCTTTTCTGAACCCCAATTTCTGTCTCTGGGTTTTTATTAACCGTGCTACATTTTGGGGGTCAAAGCCAGCCTATGTTGTCCAGGCTAGCCTTCAACTCAGGATTCTCTTGCCTCAGCCTTAGAAACACTCGAAGTATGTTGTCTCATGCCCAGCTTCCTTTATTTTTTTCGATTAATCAAAAGCTAGGGTCTTTTCCAACTCTTAGATCCCATTTTATTACAGCTGATTCCACTCTTCCATAGAAGGTCTTAAAGGCCTGAATTCATTTTTTACCTTCACTATAGGTAGCACAGGTGTTGTTGATCAGTGAGGGGGGGGTCTACCTTATACACAGTTTATTTCTAAGATCTTTCCAAGGAAGTAAGGCTTTCCTCATCTTTGGCTTTCTTTGCTACTTTGACACTACCAGTGAGACTTAATCAGTGAAAACGCTACTAAAAATCACAGGAAGGACTTGTTATAGAGCTGGGGGAAGCTGCATATCTGGGAGGTCACTGAGAACAGAGTTTAAACCATGTTTAAAGGTATTCCCATTAAAAGGAGGAAACTGGTCATAAATATTGTCGAGTAAGTTTATCTGTTCTGTCTGCAGCATTTTTATAAATAAAAACTGAAAGGAAAATCAATGTCTGCCTATTTTCTAATGCCAACTCTAGTTTATGTCGTTGTCTAATTAACATCTGACATGGTAGGCAGTGTCTCAAGGCACAGAATTCACAGCTGACCTGAAGCAAAAAACAAAATGGTTTTTGTTAGGCCTTTTGAGTTCAGCTATGAAAGACAGTTTGTAGTTGGATTTTTCTTTAGGCCATCAGCTCACAAATAACGACATGGAGACTAATTATTAATATTGAAAGATTGACCTTAGCTTAGGCTTTTTCTCAACTAGCTCTTGTAACTTAAATTAACCCCTATTTTTTAATCTACATTCTGCCATGTGGTTTGTTACCTTATCTTCATACTGCACACCCTGTTTTCCATGCGCCTTGCTGGTGAATTCTGCCTTTCTTCTTCCCAGATCTCTTTATGCCTAGAAGCCCTGCCTATTTTCTACTGCAAAGCTATTGGCTGTTCAGCTTTTTATTACACCAAACACAGCAAAACATTTTCACAGAGTGTATAAGTACATTTCCCTTTTTTGTATAAATAAAAAGGGAAGGTTATAATTCTAACAGAGTGAATAAATACAATAGAAAAATTATCAGGTAAGAATTACATTTGCAATGCCCAGTGCATTTGCATTTGGAAAATTTGGAGATATTACTCTCTTTTCTACTCTATCTGAAAGGATCCAACATTTTATACCTAATCCACTATTATAACTTTTACTACCATCCTAAAAACATACTTTTAGATCTTAAACATTTTCTTTTTTTTATTTTTTTTATTGAGAAAAAAAAAGTTTCCGCCTCCTCCCAGCCTCCCATTTCCCTCCCCTTCCTCCCGCCCCTCTCCCTCTCCCCCCACTCCTCTCCCCCTCTCTCTCCAGTCCAAAGAGCAGTCAGGGTTCCCTGCCCTGTGGAAAGTCCAAGGTCCTCCCCCCTCCGTCCATGTCTAGGAAGGTGAACATCCAAACTGGCTAGGCTCCCACAAAGCCAGAACATGAAGTAGGATCAAAACCCCGTGCCATTGTCCTTGGCTTCTCATCAGCCCTCATTGTTTGCCATATTCAGAGAGTCCGTTTTTATCCCATGCTTTTTCAGTCCCAGTCCAGCTGGCCTTGGTGAGCTCCCAATAGATCAGCCCCACTGTCTCCTTGGGTGGGTGCACCCCTTGTGGTCCTGACTTCCTTGCTCATGTTCTCCCTCCTTCTGCTCCTCATTGGGACCTTGTTTCTTAAATAAACAACTGAAGTAGATTGGATTGCCAGGAGCAGACATGTTTCATTGTTACAAAGCATCTTAAATGCCACATTCTGTAGGTCTTTGACATGTTTGAAGATCACTTATCTATTTAAAACATATATATCTGCTTAGCCTTTAAAACATACCTAACATGACTACAAGTTTGATTGTTATAGATGACTAACTACTAACCTACATTTCTTAACTAGTCTAAACAGTTTGTAATAATAACCTTTAATAACTAGAACTTTATATTACAGTTTCAAATGAGCTGCATAGGTATACTATAAATAGGAGTAGAAACATATACAGTATATTAAAATAAAAATAAACTTAAATTTGTATCAATACACAAAAATCCACCCCAGTGTAAAATATTTGATATTAACAGTTGTTTTTTTTGCTTTAAAACTAGATTCAATTATTCAATATTTGTACAGGAAACTGCTTGTGAATTTTTTGGCCACCCAGACCCATATAATAACACAAAAACTATATTAATTACAACACTGTTTGACCAATAGCTTAGACATATTTCTAGCTAACTCTTACATCTTAAATTAACCCATTTCTATTCATCTGTGTATCATCATGCAACTGTGGTTTACCAGTAAATTTCTGGTTGGTGGCTGGAATCTTCTTTGGCAGCTACATGGCATCTCTCTGACTCCACCTACTTTCTTTCTATCTCTCTGTTTGAATTTCCTGCCTGGTTTTATCCTACTAAGCATTGGCCAAAACAGCTTCTGCAGTAACCAATGGTAATAAACATATTCATAGCATACAGAGGGGAATCCCACATCAAATAATATATCCTTTTATGCTATCATTTCTATATCCCACTTTTGTTTTTAGAAACAACATTCTTGTGTAGTTGTGGTTTTTGTTTTGTTTTGCTTTGTTTTTCCTACCATGACCAGTAACAACTTGCAAAAAAATGTCTCCTAAAAAAATGGCAAACATTTACCAAATAACCAGAAGTCACCCACCTAACCTATTGTTGATGTAAGTTTCATGTTCTCTCTATAGACTGCTTCCTGTTGTCTGGGGGTGATTTAATAAACTCATTTCTTATTTTCCATTGTTTCTGCACCATCTTAGTACTCTGTTTAAGCATTCAACTTACTGAGCATTATCTTAAGTTCTATCATGTGCAGGGCTTGAGAGATGAGAAGATACATTGTGCTTAGCATGTGTTAATTCAAGGTACAATGAGTCAAACAGGATGAAGATATAGATTGGATGTTGATCACTTAAACCCAAGAAAATCCAAGCCTTAAAAGGCGGTAGAGTTCAGATTATGAATTAATGTATACTTAGCATTTTTCCCATCTAGTGGATGGGTAAGCAGGCAAGGTGCCTGTAGACAGAAGATACTATACTAGGGAAAGCTTCATTCAGAGGGTTTGTTAATTAATTGAATGCATGTTTATTGAAGAGTTACTAGCCCTTGAAAAATACTGATCATTTTCAATGGCAAGTATTTTGAGCACCAAAATCTGGTCCTGGACTAGTGGAGCCTAAATTGTAGTGAATTAAAATTGACAATGCATAATAGAGAAAAAAAGTGATTTGTCAGAGGGTGCAGAGGGTAAAGGGGGAAGATAAAGAAACAAACTCAATTCAAGAAAATAACAGTACTGAATATATAGAGAGTCATAATTTTTAAAGGTGAATTAGGGTCAACAATTAGGTTAATGCCAAGAAATAGTCATATTTGATCAAAGTGAGTTAGGAAGATACTAGAAAACATAGAGAAGATGAACTTCAGTCATATTATAATGGACTTTGTCTACAAGTAAAACGTAACTTTAATGATACAGATAAAGAATAAGTAGAAAAAGACTTTAAAGAAAGTTGGTAATACAATAAGCTGTATTTGAAATAACACACAGAAGTATTAGGTGGTGTTTCATTCTAGAGAACTCAGAGGAAGCTGTGAGAATTCAATTGAAAGCAGGCGGTCCTGGAAGGAGGATGGGGTTTCAGAGATAAAAAATGACAGGACTTGAAAATACAATGGTTATGATGGGGGAAGCAGGGGAAATAATTAAATTTTATCCCTAGATTTCTAATTTTGCTGAGTAAGGGAAACTGGTTAGACTTAATTGGCTGTATTTAAGCTTAGCAATAAAGGAAAGGTCTCCAAATTCATTGGTAATAACTTATGCAAATAAAACTTCTTGCACATGGTAGGTGCATTAAAATATCAGCTTTCCTTTGCATATTTCCTTTGTTCTGTGTGGACTGTGGAAGTGAAAAAAGTTACTTCTGTATTTGTGTAACAGTGCTCAACAAGATGGCAGTTTGTACTTGATCCCCTAAAATCTATGGAAATGGCGTCCTGAAAGAAATCAGTGCCGACAGAAGGAAGAAATGTTAATAAAAATAAAATAAATATTAAGGAACCAACCTCGCAACAAACACACTAAGACCCACCTCTTTGGACATCCTTTCTCTTAGAATATCCCTCTTCTGTGATTCACATACTAAAGAACTTGGGTAAACAATTCTAAGAGAAAAAAGGCATATGTAATTATTCTCCTCCTTAACTGTTTTAGTGATATGCCTGCAAACAATTTTTCTTAAAACAAGAGAATGTGTTGTGAGCATTTGAAATACACACAGATAGTACATGAGGTGCTGAAGGCCATGGTTTACATAAGCTGCCTATAAACTTCTTGTCGTCAGCAAGATTAACCTTAGGAAAGGTGAGTTCCAGCAGCTGCTTTTCATTTGGGTCATTCCGGCAAACTTACTGGCACTTTCAGAGAGGCTGCAGTGGAAGGCCCTCCGGTAGGCACACATTCAGTGGGACACTGTAATTTCACGTTTCCTGTTGAAAGTCAGTGTTTGTAAATGTTGTGATTGAATGATGTGTTTTTAACAAGGTTTGACTATTTAATATTGTAAATGGCTCCCTTCATGGACCTGTAGATGTGGATAAACCACAGGGGTTCATTGTACCAGAGAAACTAGATCCTCGTCACAGCACCAAGCATTATTGGACCAGAATTCCAAAGCCACAGGAAGAGTTCCTATGAGAGTCAAACTCAATTCGTCCGTGGTTTAGAAACAAATTTCCAGTGTCCCTGGTAGATGCCAGGAAATGTGGACTGTGATCATGCCATGTGATGGGCACCTCGGAAAAATGAGCAAGTGTCTTCATGGCACTTTGCTTTGAGGAAATGTCAACAGTACCAAATATAGAGGACTGAGACCACAGTATGACTAATTTATGCAGCGAAGGTCCAAAGGACCTGATTGCAATGCCTTGTAAGTCATTGGCACTGATGGCCCTAGATGCCTCTGCAGTGTGTGTGTGTGTGTGTATGCAGAAAGTATAAGCAATTCAAATCAAATAATTTTTATTTACTTACTTTTATTTGAAGTTTGAAACAGTGTCTCATAATACAGCCTGAAACTTTGTATAGCCTAGTCTTCCCTAAAATTCACAAATTTCCTTCTTTTACCTCCAAAGTATTAGGAGTGCAGACATGAACCACCACACCTAAAATTCGGCACAATGTACTATGTGATATTTTTCCTCCTCTCTGGGTGGATTGGAGTAGAAAGGAGGAGTAACCCAATATCCTTTCTCCTTGTACAACAATCTCGGGACCGTCAGAACATGGTAACCAGGATAACCTGAAAGACAATTCTATGACAGAGGCTTAAATAAACTTCCCAAACTGTTTGCCTATTAAGGAAATGAATGGCCATTTTGCTCGGTATGTTCACTTGAATTACATAGTCTACGTACAACCTGGTGGTTATTTTATTCATATAATCATTCACTGGCTTTTCTTAAGGTCTTTGTCTCACTGTGATAAAATATAAAACACTGTGCAGTAATTGCATGGAGTCACCCACAATGGGTGGTGTAGTTTGCTACTTCTGATGCTGCTAAAGAATGAAAGGCACAAATCAAGCTGCCAAACATAAGTGAGCAAGAGAAGGTTAACAGAGCAAAACAGCAATTAGCTGAAAATGAACACAAATAACCCTTCCTTTATCACAGAGGCCCTGGAGTGTACCCTCACTCTGCTTGCAATAGCCAGCCACAGGAAACGAGGCCATATGTCCCTACTGTGGCCAGGAATATATAGCCTTTTCCTAGAATATCTTGGGGGAAAAGAGTTCTACATATGATAGCTGAAAGCATACATCCAGGCAGGGCAGCTCGCTGGATCAACTCTGTGATAGAAGCAGATAGTTTTTCCATTCAGTGCTAACAGGAATGAAACTGGACCATGGACAAAAGTTTAAACTGCCTTGCAGCTGCATTAAATACAAACAAAAGAATTTAAAGTTAGGAATGTAATTATAAAAAACATATGTCTATGTAGTATAATAATATGCATTCAATATTAAAATACATTCTGCCTTTGAAAGGTGTGGTTTTTATCTCTGAGTTTTCACTTCCTACCTTTGCAGTACTTAGCAGCTAGGTGTGGCCAGGGACTAATTTTCTCTGCTCTTATCTCATCCCCTCCCTTCCCTTTTATTTTATTTCTTTTCTTTTTAGAAACAGGTCTCCTATAGTCCAGACTTACTATACAGAGGAAAATGACCTTGAACTCTATGTCTTCTTATATCTACCTCTGGAGAGCTAGCACTATAGACATGAACCACCGTGCCTGCTTTATGTGGTTTGTGTGCTTGGGATGGAATCCAGGATTTCATGCCTGCTGAACAAGAGCTGAGTCCCATCCAGAGCTGGCAGTGTAAAGTTATTCTGCCCTTTTAATTTCTAGTTCTTGGTGTGGTTTTTTCTTCAAATTTTATTAAGATTTTAAATTGATTCATAATTCTTACTAATATCACAATGGAACCTGAATTGTAGTAGTATGTCTCTAGCTTGTTAGCTGTATTTTAAATTAATGGGTTTTCAAATGTCACTACAAAAATAACAGCTATTTTTACTTAGATGTCAGGGCCACAGGGAAAGAAGACAGTTTCTAGCTTACTGAGTTTGCTTCTAAATAGCTCAGTGTTCAAATGAAGCTCTCATTTAGGGTATATTATAATTTCAAACATCAGATAACTACATTTACTGTTATTTTAGACACCCAAATGTTTTTAAATAATGAAAGGGGTATTCAGACTGATGTTAGCAGCCTGTCAGCAAACCCATTCAGAAAATGTCTAGGTTCTTTTCACAGCCTGCAATGCTTCTGTTAAAGAACCTATTAATTCTACATGTCGATCTATCATCAGAGGGGATTTTTAGCCATTCCCAAGAAATATCATACACAAATATCTTCCAATACATATGATCTATATTCCATTTCTAACACAATCTGAAAGCATTATTTTAGAAAAAAAAACTTCCAAGTATTCCTTATAGCTAAGGAGTTTAGGTTGGTCCTTTGTTTAAAACAACAAATACTAGAGTAATCTAAATTAATCTATGTGAAAAGTATTAACACCAGAACAAAGAAGATAAGATGATATTATCATTTAATAATCAGTGTCTGGCACCTGATTTGTGGGCAAAGTTGTGTGGGCTCAGTGATGTACAAGGATAGTGGAAGACCTTTTCTCCCATAAAATGAAAGGGTAAACCAGGTTCAAAATCATCTCAAAGGCAGTGTGTTTCATGATTAAAACCCTCCAAAGTCATATCAATAAGTCAAATCAGGCAACTTAGTAAATAAGTCCTTTCTTGTGTAAGGAAGCCAGATTCATACCACGGTTATTTGGATGTGTCACTTGAGGTTTAAATAACCTCTTCACAAACTTATGTCACTGAATCTCTACTGGTAGACCAGATAGACCAGGGTGTATTCACCCACATTTACATGTAAGGACACCATAGCTCTGAAAACAATGATGGACCCCAGAGTTACACCACTGTCAGAACAGGTCAAATCTAGAAAGTGCATCTTAGTACTTCTTCACCAATCCTTTGTAATGTGGTGTTTTATTAACACATGTGAGTATTTGATAGTCTACAATCAAATGTCTTATATCCATTCTATAAAATGTAATTATTTCTTCTTTCAAACCTTAATGCCATTTCCCAGGAAACAGAAATACATTATTAAGAATATGTCCCTGATACCTTACTACTTTCTGTCTCCTATCTGCCCTTAGTCCAGCACCTTTAAGGTTGATATTAGTCAGCCAGAGGGCAGCTCTGCCCTCTGATTCAAAGCAAATGTTATTGTCAGATTTCAATCAAAATATCACACAACATAAGCCCTTCTTTTGGTCAATGTTCAACAGATCACTGTAGCCCACAGAACAAGGGCTGGATTTGTGCACATGCTTAGCCTAGCACTGTCACTGAGTGACATGCTCAGCCATGGTCTAGCTTAATGTGACATGTTGCAATGGGCTATGTTCCTAGGCTATTCTTTGATGTTTTGTTTAAATAGAACATTTTTGGAATATGAGACAACTTCAAGAATTAAAGGAATCTAGCTGAGGGCAGTGAGGCATGCCTTTAATATCAATACTGAGAGGGCAAAGATGACTGAAACTCTATGAATTTGATACACACCTGTGAGGTCCTGGACAGCTAGAGCTATGCAGATAGATGTGCCTCAAAAACAACAAAAAATAAATAGATTAGAGGAACTCAGGAAAGAGATAGGGATTGAGTTGTTGTTTTGTTATTGTTGGGTGTGCTGGAAAGTCAGAATATGTGCAGAAGTTTAGAATAAAGTTCTAGTGACTCATCACTTAATAAATTTTGGATCAAACATAAATTGCATGTTGATTAGCATTATCAGCTCATGTGTATCTTATGAATAGATGCTAACATTTACCCTTTTTTCATATCATATCCAAAATAATATTTGTCCCTTCTCTTTGGGAAGTAGTTCCAAGCTTCTGACAACCCAGAGAGTGAAATTTTAGTGCGTTTGCTCCAGGATACTCTGAAAACAAAATCTGATTTCTCTTCAAAGGCACGTGGGGGAACCCAATACATTCTACTATATCTTATCATTTAAATGGGAAAAAATGCTTTTCAGGAAATTCTTTAAAATGAAGAAATCTTGGGGGACACATGACTCGGTACTGGGTAATTCAACCCAGGATAACAAGGAAAATATTGCCTTGTGGATGAGGGTCCTTGCTCACCTTTGAGAGATGATCAGTCATCCAGACAACCTTCTTCTTAGTGTTGTGTTCCCTTTATGTTGTTTTCCTTCAATAGCTTTAACTACATTGATATTTAGGGCATGTCTAAATTTAAATTTAAATATATGAGAAGTTGACCTGTATTTGAAAAGACAGGTTGATTTACATTTCTTCACATATATTAAAGAAGAATATTTTGAATAGGTATTAGCTATTAGAAATAATATTATGAAATTAAATATTCAAGGGACTTTAAAATATTCAGTGAGGTATTACTTGTTAGAAAAAATAAAAATACATCAATTAACATGCTTTATAAGTAGTCATGATGCCATGCTGGGATGATAAACAAGATTTGAAAATGTTTTAAAATACAAATATCTTAATGATTATTAAAAGTCATTAAAGAGTTTGGTGGGATAGTAAAGTCAGAAAGGCAGTCATGAGGAAGAATTGAGAATAATTTTTGATATTCTGTTTTGCCACGGACCGTCCCTCTTGGAGACTGCTATCCACGGGAGAACAGGGTGAAGGATAGGATAGCCAGGATACGACACAAGGGAATGACAGACAGACACACTGGTAGTGAGAATCTGCTGCAATTTTACTTCTGTAAAGCTTCAGTTTTTGTACAAAACAGATCAAAGGACTTGGCAGGCTCACTGCATCACCCCACTCAGGGTTCCAGACATAAATCAAGGCTAAGCATAATCAAAATAGAGCTCCTTCTACGTGCTCCTCTCTACGTGCTCAAGATGTTGGCAAGGACTTTCAGTTTTGTTTTGTCTCGCACCATTAACCACATTCTACCGTGGGAGACTAGTTCTCAGGGTCCTGTGTTTAGCTTCCCATTTATATAGTTTTTTATTCTTTGCTCCATATTCCCTAATAGTTTTCTCATGATAGTTCCTATACCAATATATTAAAGCTGATCTCATGTTTTCAATAATTTCCATTCTTTCCTTCTTACTATAAAGACACCAGGGCTTCCGGGATCTAACTAATTTTTCCATAAAGGGGAATTTTCTCTAATTCTCCTTTTCTCTCTAAATCTGATTCACTATGATGATTCCCTCGTAACATTTCAACTTTAGCCGTTTCTGTTTCATAAATAATAAAGTTTCCCAGGCTCATGTGGCATGGGGCATACTTCAGTTCCTCAAGGACTGCTTTAATGAACGGTGGAGCCGAGCCAAGGACGTACTTTGATTTCTTAGTAAGCGGTCAGCTATAAACAAGAAAATTAAGAAATACAGAGAAAGATCAGGCAAGGTGTCAGGAGGGCTCGCTCTCAAGGCCATCTCCAGATATGAGATCTGCCTACGGCATCAGGTCCTATCTTGACCACTGATTGCCAGGGGGACCACCTGGGGCTTCGCTCCAGGAAGCTCTAACCCCAATCCTTCAGCAGGCAAAAGCCAGCACAGAGGCATTTTGTCACTACACGGCAGTCACTGCTGTGGACGTGGCACTGTTTGTACTTCATGCCAGGCACTGTTGTAAACATATACCATACAGAGATTCATTGAATCCTCAGATTAAGCACAGATGATAGAAACATCATATGAAAGAATGAGGGAGAGCAGGAAGAAAAGGATGGGGAGGAGGAAATACAGGGACAGAGAGAAGAAATTAAGATTCATGTCGCAGGGGCTGGAGAGATGGCTCAGAGGTTAAGAGCAAGGTCCTGAGTTCCATTCCCAGCAAACACATGGTGGCTCACAAGCATCTGTAATGGGGTCTGGTGCCCTCTTCTGGCCTGCAGGCATACACACAAACAGAATATTGAATATATAATAAATAAATATTTTAAAAAATTCACGTCCCAAATTGGAATTAAGAGAAAGAAACATGTTTGAAACAGTTAGTTTTTGAGATTGCTTTATGGATGACTGAGATTGCCTGCATGTTCTCCAGGACCAGCTGTAGAACTGCATGCCCACCTTAGGAGAGAAAGAGACTCATGTATGTGACCATGGATTCTCTTTCAAAAGGTCATACCCCCATAGACTCACCCTTTTTCTCAGTATAATAGAAAATGCAATACCAATGTGCTGAGACAGAGTGAAGTGAATGACACCATAAAGCATGGTTTGACTATTGGTACTTCCTTCTGAAAACAAGTAAGGCCATACCAGAGTCAACCTGATTACCAAGAGGGATACAAAGTGACTAGGAGGCATGTAGCATATACTCACAGATGTGGTGGGTAAAGGCGTCACTCATATCCCAGGATGGACAGAGTGAACAACTATGAGATTTCATCATGCTACTCAGAAAGGTGTGCAAATTAAAATCCTGACTAATTAACTTCTGAAATTACTATTTTTAGATTGCCGTTGACCATGAGCAACTCAAACTTGTTGAAATATGGAGCGGCGGGGCTGCGTCCCCAACACCCCAGCCGCTTGGCTAGCTTATGCCCGAAATAACAACACACAAACTGTATTCATTTAAGAACTGCTTGGCCCATGAACTCTAGCCCTTACAGGCTAATTCTCTTACATATTGTTCTAACCCATTTCTAATAATGTGTGTAAGCACCCCAAGGTGCGCTTACCGGGAAGATTCTAGCCTATGTCCATCCTGGTGTCTCTGCTCCAGAGCAGAGCTGTCGAGTCTCCGGGAGCAGAGCAGAGTCTGACCTCACTTCCTCTTCCGCCCAGCATCCTATTCTGTTTTCTCCTCCCATCTATGCTTTTACCTATGAGGGCCAGCCAAGCAGTTTCTTTATTGCTCAGCCAATGAAATCAACAGATTGATATGACACTCCCACATCACAAACTATATAAAGCAAATAAACAAACAAAAAGGTGTCATATGTAGAATCATTCTGAATCATGTCCCTATAAACATGTCCCTACGTTATAAATAAACATAGCTCTCCAACATGTCTATACTTCGGAACACTAGGAATTCAACACCAATTTTCTGTTTAAAAATGAGGTCTTCTTTTCACTGTCTCCAGATATGTGTGGCATGGGGAATTCATGTCGGCGTCATTTACTTGCACCAGGAAAAAAGGGGTGTGTTTTGATACATCAATTAAAGCCAACCCATCAGACTCTAGAACTTGGGTATTTAGGGGAAGGTTGGCAACAGCAAGAGGGCCAGGAATTATTGAGATGATAATCTCAAGTTTGCTATCATTTGGTCAATCTTAACATGATGGATCATATGAGTAAGGAAATACATCAATTTGCCTTTAAACAAGCCATTTAGCATGGCACAATGCTGGATTAGAGTAACTTCCATGACGAGGGAAGTTTGGCATGGATGCTCCTGCCTGCAAACCCAGGCTTAGGGCTGCAGCTGTGTTGTCCTCTGAAGAAGAGATGACCTGATCTTATGTGATTTCTCAACTGAGACTTAAGGCAAGTTACCCAGGGTATCGAATGAAGTTGTGGGTGTTACTCCACCAGAGAAGAAAAGCTAGGCTTCCCTGACTGTCTCATTGCACTTAAATCTGTTTACTTATGTTTGTTGATGGTTTTATATGTTTCAGTAATAAAATTTAGATATTTTAATGCTTCATGACCTTGCTTAATCTTACCCTTCTCCTTCTAAAGTTTCCCTCTTACTTTCAACTGTGTGTGTGTGTGTGTGTGTGTGTATGTGTGTCTCACTGAGTTTAATTAGTTTCTTGTCCAGATATGTTTCTTACTCATCAGATCTAGGAAACTTTATAAGTGGTTATATCATTGAAGAAAATGACAACCTCTCTCCCCAAATCCACAAGCTGCCAGTAGTCTCTCAGTGAGGTGTGTGGCTACAGGGTAGGTCCCTTCTACATTCATAATGACATAAATATTAATGAGTCCCATCTTGCACATGTCTTAAGCACTACCTCTGCAGTGAGTTCATAAATGTGATGACGATATTATATATAGAATTTAGAAGTAAGAACTTCTTTAAAATATTCCTATTGACTGTCACTTCAGCAGTTCCCTTTTCATAATTAGGGACTTTTTGTACACATGAAGAAAGTATGAGTTAAGCAGGCTTAAGATAAAGGAAAACCAAAATTGTCATTTCATACAAGAGAAAAACTCAGTAATGAGGCCACATTGCCTCCAATCCCAGTCAGATTTAGTGACCTAGATGTCAGCCTGTGCACGCTCTTGCCACACTTCTCATCTCTGCAAACTTTCATGCAAACTGGCTCTTCCTATCCCACTTTAAAATAACTTTCACATTTTCTTCTAACAGCTCACACCCTTGGCGTTCATCTTCTTCCACTCTATTGGAATCCCAGATTTCATCGTAGAGCCGCAGCCCCCAGTCATGCACTCATCCTGAACCAGTAATTACGGTCAGAAGACTGGAATGCTGTGAGACCAGGGAGGGAGTGATAGGAAATCTCAGCCACATGGACCGAGAAAGTGGAGCGCTGGTTATAATACAAACAAGAAGCAGACGATAGGGAAATAAAAGAAGCACACTTACCCTAATCCCCACTTAGCAGACGATGAAAGTATGGGAGGTCTCAGAGATTGGTGAATACTATGTAACAATGAATATAGGGTGCTATTTTCCTCTTACCTGGTCATGCCTGGGAAGAGTCAGATTTGTAAGTAATAGGTGATATAGAATTTGTTTCCTCGTATTAGATATGTATCATGATTCTCTGAGAATATGGAAGAACCAGAAGTAAACAGATAAATTGATAGTGAGCACCAAGAGAGTATTTTTAGAGTCTTTGACTCAGGGATAGTTAGTTGATACTCCAATGTATGAAGAACAGGGAGCTTGGTTTGCTTGACAGATCTTATAGGCAGTGCTCTCCCTAAAGGACTGGGAGTGATCTCCAAGCCAAGCAAATCCCTATTATTGCCTTCCTTCTTTCACACTTCCAACGTTTGAAAGGAGATTGTCTGCTTTGATTTGGATGTGGCTCTTTCTGTGGGAGAGCCAAGTGTCTCTCTGACCTGAGGGGCTCTGTGTGCTTCAGCAAGTCATAGGCTGTGCAGGAAGACCATGCAACAGAGGAGACATTTTCACAGAGTCTGTGTGATTCTGTGCCCGCATCTGCACAAGCAGCATATCCTCGAGGAACACAGGCCTAACTTCATTTTGTTTACTTTGTAATTTGGTTTTGAGGCAGTCCATCTTGAAGGTAGAGAGAGGATAATGATTTCACAAGAACTTGAGTTGAACCCAAGCGGAAGGAGAGGGAGTTAAGAGACCTGCCCTGAAATCAACCTGCTCATTTAAATTAGATTTGCTGTTTTCATGCTCTGTTTTTCTTCAAATCAGTCTGACTTCTTTAAAAGGAGTGGATGAAATCATCCCCACAGAAGGAAGTGTGTAACCAAACCCAGCCATTTGTCACCTCTTCATGAGACCTTAAAATAGCCCTATGGATTTATATTGTTTCCGAAAGACATGCGAGCCATGCTGGCCTTGCCCTGTCCCGCTGCGAACCTTGAAATCAATCCGTTGCTCTTTCAAACTTTGGGGAAATGATACGCTGCTAATGTCGATGAACTTGCCGCACTCACAAATGTGTTTTCACTCCTCGAGTTTACTGAAGTGGAAGCAGGAAGGATACGCTTTCCTGAAAAGACGTCTATTTTCTGGACATGAGTGCCTTTTTGAGAGAATGCCCCCCTTAATATGAAAAGCTGTCCAATCTCCTGCCCCACAAATAGCCAGTTCCTCTGTATTAACAAAAGTAATCAGCTCCTATTTCCTTTTAGAGACTTGAAAAAGGGAAACGGACAGTGTCCAAACATGTTCTCCTCCCACATCACAGAAGGCCAGGGCCGGATCCTCAGTGACCCTGTCATGCCACAAATCATCCTCCTCTACCCCAGTTTCCCTTATGTTTTTCACATTGTCTCAGTTTATTAGAATTTATTTGATGGTAATTTTACCAGTGTTAATGCATAACTCTGTGGAACACAAATGATTTATGGGTTGCTAGACATATTCCAGACAATGTCATATTGTTTTTTTTTCTATATCGTAAACATGATTTGATTTGCTAATTCTTCCATTTAATAGGCACATTACATTTTTTATTTTAAAATGAAATTGTGTGTGTGTGTACACTAGAAGGCCAGAAGAAAGAGTTGGATCCCCTAGAGCAGGCATTGCAGGCTACACTGTAGGCCATACAACACGGGTGCTGGGAACTGAACTGTGCTCCTGTAAATGAGATGCAATCACTCAGCTTCAGAACTCTCTCTCCACCTCCCAAATCAACTTTGATAGGCAATTAAAAGCAGTGTATGCAAAATGTTCATAAAATTAGAAAATTACACAAATAAAAAAACAATAATAACAATAATTACTGATATCTTTAAGGAGACCAGGAAACATAGATATGTGGGAGTTTGGGGGTATAGTTCTCATGTTTGCCTATAACTAATATTTGTTTGTATCTTCATGGACAACTTCACCGAGTGGATGACATAGCAGGTAGTCCTCCAAGCCTCTGTACTGACTGATAGTCAGAAGCTATTTCTGGTGTTTATTAGCTGTGTATATAACGGCAAGTTAATTCATTTCTCTGCCACTATTTTCATGTTTAGAATGTAGATAATGATATTACCCATGGTGCTACTATGGGAAATAAATGAAAGAATATATGTAAAATCCATAAAGGAGTAGCTAGCATTTTGTAAGTGCTTTATGGATGTTTGTTTAGTAGTGCTGTTAATATTGCTAAACAGTGTATAACCAGAGAATTTTCCTCTTAAATACGTTTCCAGGATATGAAAGGCAATGTCCTCTGTCACTCAATCATGTGTACCAAGCCAGAAACATCTGGATTCCTTTCCTAGCTCCTCTGTTACAGGTAGAAATTGTCTTGGAGGAATACACAAATGCTTAATACCTAAGTATTCATTCATCTATGGTATTTTAAAAGTTGTATCTCAAACTGTAGCTGAAAATGAAACATTTCTTATGGTCAGGCATGATGGTACATGCTTGTCAACCCAGCACTTAAGAGGCTGAAGCAAGAGCATCATGAATTTGAGAGCAGGCTGTGTTACATGGTGAGCTCCAGAACAGGTGAGGCTTTGCCTCTGAGACTGTATCTCAAAAGCAAAAAATAAGAACACCACCTTTGCCTGTTCTGAATACAATGTATCAATTACTAAACTGAGAAACAGTTCACTTGGCATCAAGTGACTGAGAATTCTAGGGATACTTACCTGTGACAGCCCTAGGTTACCTGTGACCAAGGCAAG
The DNA here is from genome assembly GCF_014885135.2 of Alexandromys fortis. Taxonomy (NCBI): domain Eukaryota; kingdom Metazoa; phylum Chordata; class Mammalia; order Rodentia; family Cricetidae; genus Alexandromys; species Alexandromys fortis. The sequence continues at coordinate 261,039 of NW_026068078.1, read as the reverse complement.
ACTCCCTATGCCTGTTTGTTAAATTATCAAATAAATACATCATTTTGAAAGATTACTTGTAAGTTGTGGAAGTAGGCCTAAAGTACTTGAGTACTTTAGAAGATTTTATGTTATTTCTAGGGAGAAAACCATGATTGAGACCGTATTTTGAGAATTAATTCTGTATTTTCTTTATCTCCACTTTTGTCTTTTTCTGAATAGAAAAATAACATTAATGGTGCTGCTTAATTCCGAGATCTAATATGATTTCCTAAACAAACTTCCTGAAGATAAGCCAAGCTGTATTAGTTAGTTTTTGTTTTTTGTTTGTGTGTGTGTGTATGTGTGTAGTTGGTTGGTTGATATTAATTAGATCCCAAATAAAACTGCTGCCAGACAATAAATCTCAAAATTATAACTACCCTAAATAAGATCAAAGTTCTTAGAACTTTTTGTTTATCCATAAATTCTAAAGCTAATATTTTGTGACTGAAGTGTTTGTCAGTTCCTAGATGCTAGTTCTTATGTGAAGCATCAAGGTAGATTTAGGTCTTCAAAGGTTGTTTTTTTTTTCTTTTCTTTTTTTTTTTTAATCTTATAAAAATAGTTCACCTCTTTAAACTTCATGTAAAGAGGGCAGGGTGAACTAAAGTGACAAAAAACTGCCCAGAGGGGAACACCAAATGAAAACTTCGAAGGAAACTATTTTCACCAAAGAGTTATGCAGATTTAATTAGTTACGGAGGTCAAGGGGTGGAGTAAAGGCCAAGGAGCCTGAAGGGACCCTGAGAGCAAAGTGTCCAGGAGAATCCAGGCCTCGTGTGGAGAAGGAAGTGTCACTGCTTGAAGCTTTAATAATTTGGTGTCTGGGTGTCAAGCATTCTGATTTCCAGTGACAGGGGAGGTGACATTGAGAGACATTAACAGTGTGCTGGAGGTGATCCTTACCCTTTCCATCTTCTTCAGTCTCTCGGGCATCTTGTCCTTCACGTCAGTACGTTTTATGCTTCATTCAGTACAAGAATGCCCCTGGTTCCATCCACACATATCTGAGGCAAAGGCAGAGGTTCACAACCAGCGCATGCTTCACAATCTTGCTCATCTGCAGAATTAACTCTTCCCTCTATTACAGTGCCAGCTGCAGAAACACTGTGGTCTAAAAATGTCCAAATATATAAATTTATAGTCTAACTACCTGGAGCTCAGGATAGCAATGCTGTTGCTAACAGCTGTGATGTGTTTGCTTTTACTATAAAACATCTGTAGAAACTCGAGTGTTGTAGAAACATCACCAAGCCCGTAAATGTGTAGCATTGCTTTGTCTTCAGCTCTGGAAATGTGAACTTATGTTAAAACTGCAGAATTGTAGTTGGGACACAACAGGTTTATAATGTAAACAAGTTTTTTGTAAATAACTGCTCCAAGCATTCAGAGAGTGTACTGTGTAAATCAGTAACCATGGGAGTTTTGTAAAATTCTGTTTACAAAACAATACCTTAATGTAATTTTAATAGTCAAAGAGGAGTAACATTAACAGACAATAGTTATTAAGGAATTATAACACATAATGTTCTTTGTAGTTTTTGAAGTCACCAGCTATAGATGAGTTCACTTAAATACACTCAATACACACACGCAACAATTAATTAATAAAAGACGATTTTGAAGAAGAACAAGGGTTCATTCAGTCTTTGGTGTTTGGAGGGAGGATCAGGAAGAGTAAATAATGTAATTATATTATAATCTCAAAAAGAGACATAAATTTTAAAAATTAAAACACCATAAGTAAAACTACCAAATGAATTATCTGCAAGAATCATGTGTAGAGTGATAAACCAACAATTGATTACCGTGACTTTTGTATACTATGCTGACAGAAAATGAGGAACCACAGTACTTTAAACTGAGGAGTAACAGCCAGACTGCAGGAGGCAAAGGATACTGCTTATGAGACTTTGAAATATTCTGGAAAAAAATTACTGCAATAGAATCAAACACACAGAAAGTGTGAGGTCTGTCAATCACACAAGCCACACACAGAGAAGCACTAGTTGAAAGTGTTTATGTAGGAAGTGAAAAAGAAGAAAAAGGCAAGAGTTAACCTTCAATCTCTGACTTGAGGTAAATCTGTAGTAGTCTATCTTTTAAGTTTTGATGTTTTCTTTGCTCATGAACTGCCATGTGGACTTAAAGATGACTTTTTCTATATTAAGTCATTTTACGACATTGAAAGAATAACTACTTAAAGTGAGGGAGTGACTGGGAGGAGAAGGAGGGGAACTGCAGGCTGGGTGTAATGTATAAGAGAAGAATAAAAATAAGTCTGTATGGAGAGTTTCAATATGTATGGAAAATCTCAGATTTTCAGTGTCATATCTTGAAATATGCATGATAAATCATGTAGTCATATTTCAATGTGTTAGTTTCAAGAGTTACTACTATATCACATACACTGAGTACTCATATTAACCACAGATCCCCACTTCTTTAATATTTTCCAATATTATAACATTTTCAATTTGGTGCTATTTGCCTCTACTATTATCACTTAACCTTCTAAACATAGTATCATCATACCCATATATACATGCAAGTATACACACACACACACAAATACATACCCACATAGAGTTTTAAGAATATTATTAAAATTTATTGAAGCTATGTTACAGGTATTTGAAGTTTCCTGGTCTGTGGTGTTGTAAAGACATGAAATTTTCTATAGCAGTTAAAGAGTTATGCATTGTTTATGTTGACATTGCTGTAGATGACATCAAACATTGCCTTATAACACATAATGTTCTTGTAGTTCTTGAAGTCGCCAGCTATAGATGAATTCACTTCAATAGAAAGATAGTTTTAAAACCTTGGAGATGGTAGCTCTGACATGAAGTAAAATCATTGACCTATTAAATTGCATTATGCAATTTGCATTTTAGGGATGGTTATATTTGAGATTAAAAATGAATTTTTTAATGGAATTGAAGCAGGCATTGGGGATTCAATACTGAATGTGGATTGTAAGACATGAGGTATGTGGAAGTCAGAACAAACTTATAAACTCTTTTGGGGGGATACAGAATCCCCAAATTCCAATATGGAGGAGTGGCGCTAAATTAGCTGGATTTGAACGAGTGCGGAGCCACGTTCTGTGGAACACTTGGACATTCCGGCAGAAGCTGAAGCAATTCTACTTTAATCCTGGAACATTCACACTTCTTATAGTCCTGTATTGTCTTTCTGGTGTGGATCTGATGAAATGCCTGTGCTTTGGCTTGGTCTCAAATGCAGCAGTGTTTAGAGGAGAGAGTGGCAGAGCCATCTTTTCCATTGAGGGTCTCCTGACCTGGTGGACTATGAGGAAACATGAGAAATTAATGTGACACATAGTTAACAGGACCTAGTGTGCCTGGAATGCTGTGGTTGGAAGTGGCTTCTCTGTCAGCAGCCCTCTCCTCTCTCAGGCTGTTTGCTTTCTGGTTGCCATGAGATGAACAGAGTCAACTGAGTCCCACGGTGATGGATACAAATGATCGTCCACAAGGTTATGTATGTGAGATCTCAAGCCATGAGCTAAAATAAACTTTTTTCCTTTTAACTTGTTTCTTTCTGGCATTTTGTCAACAGCAATGACAAGCTGACGAATACAAGTAGAGTTAGGATTGAGACTCCTACATAATCCAAATACAAAGTGAAGGACTCTGTTTTTTAATTTATTTATAATACGTGAATAAGGAATCTTATTTTGACTGTGAACATAATGTTGTAATTAAAATTGAAACAACTGATTTTAAAAGTAAGGTTAGTTTTAGGGGAAAGATTGTCCATCTAATGTCAACGCTGGGGACACAGTGTTGAGAAAAATGGAAACTATTCTAATTTGTAGAGATATGTGCAAAGAGAAAATCAGCTTAGTGAATAAGTTAATTTGAGATAGTAACAGAGAGTAATAACAATAATAATAATAATAAATAACAGATGATAAGAAGAATTCAGATAAAAATTCCTTCTTAGAAAGAGTCATTTATTTGGATATTTTTGGTCTTGATTCTTTTTTTTTGCCCGGGAGACAAATTGAGCTGTAACCTTCAAGGCAAGAAGGGAAAAAAATGCCCTTCAAATAAAGTACAAGTGCATGAGTGTGTATGAGTGTTGTGTAATAAAGACTTCAGTGCCAGGATGTCTGTCGCCACGTGTTGGCAAGAGGACAGGAGGCTAAGACAGGAGACATTGAGGGCAGAAGCAATCAGATCAGGCAGGTCCTTGTTGGCCTGGATAAGATTCTGATTTCATTTTCAGTCAATACAAAGGCATCGGGGAGTTTTAAGGAAAGGGAATGGAGGGGAAGGTTATGTATGTGACACGATCTGATGATTGAAGCCACTGATGTGATGATATGCCCGAGGGAGCCTAAAGGAGAAACTTTGAGACTATCTGGCTGTATTTAAGAAGCAAAGGAGAAAGTGGAAGGTCAAAGACATAGGACAGGGAGCAATATAGTGTGAGTGCAAAATCCCCAAGGAAGAAGCAGCTTATAAATAGGAAGAATGATGTAATACTTCAGTGTGTTGTACACACAATAGATGAAGACAATAAAGTCAGATATACTGTAAAATTTCCCACTCACACCATGTTAAACTTAACCTTCAACATTTCATGGAAGAGTTTGCTTAGTCCAAAACTAGGTACAGGTCCTGATAGATGGTATTAAAATTTGGATACAAGATAAGATTTTATATATTGGAATTATATTTGTACTTATAAACACTTGAGTTATGCCTTTGCAAGCTGAGGCTAGTAACAGTTTAGTCAGTAAAATCCCTACAGTTCAAGTATGAAGAACTGAATTCAAATTTCCAGAACACACACCACACGTACACACATACACATGTGCTTTAACCCCAGAGTTAGCAGCAGCAGAGACTGGCAGATCCCTTAAGCGCAGTAGTTAGCCAACCCTGTCAAATCTATGAGCTTCAGGTTCACTGGAAGATCCTGCCTCAAAACTAGTGGAAGGTGATCAAATATACCCAACATCTTCTGCTTTCTATTCCCACATGTGAATACACATCCACATGAACATATACATATTAATAAATACATACTTCATGCCCTCAGTGTGTGTACACACACACACCACACATACACACAGAGATACCTTTTGATACATATATTTCTTCTCACTCCCTTGATATTCGTTTAGTAGATAATTCCTATACATTTCTGTGTTGTCCTGTGGAATTTCCTTAGGAATAAGTACAAATCCAAAGGAGAGGAAAACCTTGAACTCTATGCCGGTACTCTAGACATAAGCTGTTGGAAGTGAATATGCACGACAGTTGTTCATGGACTTGCCATCTGATAGGGACTGGATGTATACAGAGGAGGAGCAGGGGGAGTGGGAGCCGCAATGTGAGCTTAGTCTGGGTGTCACATTCAGAGGAAGGGATACCTCGCCTGTTGTGAGGAATTAGACTACTGAAGGGCATCAGCTAGAAGCTGGAGGACTTTTTGATGACTTGAGTTTTGCCTGCCAATATTTTTCAGTTGTTCTAGGTAAAGACTGGTGGAGAATATCCTGGGACCATCAGTTGTGCCTCAAGGCCTCTCATTTCTACGCAAATGCACCTTCTTCAACCCCTCATCTTTCAAAGTTCATAGGTGAAGTGTTTAGCAAAAGAAAATTATACTTGGTAAATTTTGTGAAGAAGAGAATAAAAGAGTTACTTAATTTTTTTTTGTTCAAGTGCACAGTAGAACTTACATAAGAGAGGAGGTGAGAACAAGAGGTATTCATAGAAAGAAACACAGAGATTAGGAGTATTTACCTGATCAGAAGTAGCTGAATGTCAAATAGCATGTTAACTTTGTATCATGCCTAGTAATAGAAGGATGTAGTTTGGAAAATATTTCTTTTGAAAGTAAAAAGTTTTTCCTTTGAAGTTAGAAATATTCAGTACATCCAAAAGATATAATAGACTCAATGCATTATTGATTCAACTATTTGAATTTAAAGGATGAATCAAATGATATGTTTTTTGATATGTAGACCATAGCCTTTGTCTTCCAAAGGATATTTTAATCTAAATATTAAAAATAGCCTAGAGTCTTATTCAAACAGTTAATTCCAGCTGCTTTTTTGATAATGTATCATACATTATCCCGCTGATGGATGGGTGGCCAAATGCAGATAAAATTAGCTTTCCAGTCATTCATTTTAAATTGCTCTCAAGTTCTTTGGAAGCAAATTCCATTTTAGAAGAATATGCTTCAAGTCTCAGACAAAGAGATAATGGTCCTATATTTTATGCTATGAGCAATAACAGTTTAAGTCTTGTGATTCAGAAATGTAGAAACTTATGTATTGAGTTGATGAAAATTAGGCCTTGATACAGCAATAAAACCAGCAACCTAAAGCTTCCAAGATTGATGATCATAGCATAATATTTTCCTGTCAAGAATTAGGAAGAATGAAAGTCTATAAAGATAATACATGATGCACAGCTTTCCCCTCCTGTATATAAATGAAGAAGACAAAGCCTTATGAAATAATAGAAGCAAAAATGCTAAGATTTACAAAAACAGCACTGCTGCTGGGATACCATTATTTAGTAATGGTAGAAAGAGGAAAATTATGTCAAATGTTAGAAAATAAAATGAATTATAATGCTGAATCCACAAAAAAAAGTCAGGGCTAGCTGAACTTACTACATAGAAGGGAACTCACCATAATAATTTTGCTTTGTTAATATGAACAAACTACTCATAAGACCATATTTAACAATTTCTTTATTCAAGTCATTTTCTACAAATTGGTGCATTGAACTTCAAGTTGAAGTATACATTTTATAAAAAAGTAATAATTTAGAATAATTTAAACATATTGTCCACGGTAAGTTGAAGTCCAAAGCTGTTCCTATTGTCACCATGATATCACCTCCAAATCTTTAGCTATGAAGTAGTGAGGAAATGGAATTAGTGATGGCTCTGTGGGGGAAAATTTGGGGTCATCCTTTTATAGCTTCAAATTTTATGATCTGACCTTAATAGTAGCTGCAAGCTGATTTGTTTGTATAGGAAAAACAGCAAGGCTCTAAGAAGTGATATCAGTAAGTAATCTATCAGCTCAGAGCAGAGCTGGCCTGTTGTTTCTGAAGAACTGGCCTCTGTATGGAGTGGGTGCTCTTACTGAGGAAAGACATGTACACAAATTGCTCACATCAACAGCAAGCAACTTACTAGAGCCTAGGTTTCTCAGTCTAAATTTCCCTGTCTTCTAGAATATACTCAATATACTTTAAAAATATGTGAAATTCCCAATAAATTTCAGCATGAATGTCCACTAGGAATGGTGTCATGTCTGTACAGACTTGGGGGGGGCATATTGCCCACTTTATTTCATCTGTAGATAGGATTTGATTCTTGATGAATCTGACCTGTAATGCCTCAGTGACAGATGCCTCATTTAATATTCCTCTGCCATTCTCTCAGAAATCTTCATATATTTTAACTAGTATCCTTGATTTTTTTTTGTTCTGTATTGGGCCACACAAATTATACAGCAGGTCCTCTATGTGTTCTCAGAACCCACATTCGGCCTCACAAAACCATCTGTTACTCCAGTTTCAGGAGCTATGATACCCTCTGGCTACCATAGGTACATACACACGAGTGTGAACATAAACTCATGCAGGCACACACACACACACACACGTTTTTTTCAAAACATGAAAATTAAAATGAACACAATATACTCTTCATCTTCAGGTTATTTCCATTCTAGTATTAAAGATTAGCTGTGTATTTCAAAATTATTAACAGCTTCTTTAAACTGGGTAGTATAAAACCTGGAACTTACCACTCAGCCCGTTTCTTTCATCCTATTTATCCCACTCCATGTAGCTACTAACTCAAAGTCTTGGATTTTCTTAGCCAATTATCATTTCTGTACTTGCACTGAGTATTAGAAATAAGAAAAAAATGTTTAATGTGATTTCATCTTGGCTATGAACTGGAATTTCCAATGTGGACACCATAAGAAACATTAAGCTTATAGACTATTGTTTGTTAAGTCAACGCTTTAGAGGAACACTAAGAGATGAATTCTGTGGAAATGATAGTTATATGTAATAGAAACTCAAGTTTTATCAAATGAAGAAAATGTTATTTCAAATGGTGGAAATGACTTCTTATTATATTTCATTTCAAGTGTTAACAAATCAATACTATGCCAAGACATGGGCAAATTTCTTTCACTTGGAATGGTTATATTATGGTAAAACACAAAATTAAGGAAATGCCCAATTCGTTTGTTCATATGTGTTCTAGATATTCATTAAATCATGACTTTTCCTGCTGGCATTTCACTGAGCTTCTTTTAGCTTGAAAATATACATGTGATTTTTCTGATCTTCCATTATTATCCATATTCTCCGTCATTAAAACAATGTGACGAAACAGGTGCATGTTTTTGACTAGGTGATATAACTGATTTTTAGTATCTTAGCGATTTTTCTATGGGATAAGAACATACAAATACTTACGCTACATTACTGAATAAAATAGATGTGTATAGTAAGCTAGTACTTTGCAATCAGTTCTTTTAAGGGAACAAGCTTAACTTTAAAAAAAACAGTGAAAACATTTTATTTTTTACATACTTAAGTAAATGTGTAGTTTTAACTACACTTCCACGTTTATGTGTAAGCAAACACAATCCAAAAGGGAAGCGAAATAGAGTTACTCTCTTGTTTGCTTTCATGAATAATAATGAAACAAGAGCTATACTTACGTAGAATTTGTGTGTGGCGTGCTGTAAAGCTGTATTGATTACCAGCCTAGTACATCCTCACATATAAAAGGAAATGCTCTGGAAAATGATAGAAAGAATGGGTAGGACATTCAAAGCATCAGATTTGTGCAGACGGATCTGTCAATAGTTCAGTCCCTTGTCCCTTCGCTTTTCTGGCTCTGTTTATTTGATGGGTCTTGAGTGGTCTTGCATATTGACTAGTAGAGCTGAAATTGATATAAACAAGGTTATTCTTTAGTAAACTGGCAGTGTGTGTCCTTGTTAGTCTACAGTGGAAAAACTGGAAATGATGCTTTGCTGGAAGAAAGTATATCAAGGAGCTGAAGTAAGAAAGAATGCCTAGCTACAGCAGGCGTCATTTCCACAATTCAGGCATTGTCTGTGGCTAAGCAGTTTCAAAAACTACTTTTGCCTGTGATTCAAGTAAAGCCAATTTTTACTGCAAAACAGATTGGCAATGGCTGGGTGTCATTACTATTTGAAAGCTATTCCACGACCTAGATGAAAAAAGTCGCAGGCCAGATTTCTTAGTGGACAGATGTCCACTTCACCAATGGCTAGCTCCCAAAAATGGGATAGCAACTGAATGCATAATATAATGAGTTTCAAGGTAATGTCTGAGCAGCCAGTCTCTAAATACCAATATCATATCATCTGTGTCCTACGGCACAGAGTACTTCAGTGGTTTTGTGAAAAACATTTTCACCTTTGACCCATGAATTTTAACATGCAATATTTTCATATTTGTGGACTAACTATAGTTTGTTCTTTTCTGCCCCTCCTAGAAAGAAAATTGTCATGCATAACAAATAACATAATGGAAAGAGTTTTATATTGTTATAAATAATTACTGGGCTTTCTTAAACAAACATATATGACTTTTGAAGCTTAAAATCATGTGCAATTCAAGTTAAGAAATACAAGAAGACTTCAAAGAGTACAGAACTCTCCAATGGTTTTAGATGAGATTTATTCAGTGATATTGAAAGATCAGAGTGGGGTAACACATTTGACAATTTTCTAAGCTATAAAAATGAGATTTGTTTATGAGAAGGTTAAGCTATTTTCTAATGGTCACATGATACCGTAAAATATATGAACTACAGTTTCAAAATTATACCGGATAACACTTTACCACAGCCACACCAGTAGCCAGCTTGATGCTCATTCCCATTTCCAGTGTGTAGACAATTTTAGTCTCAGTGAATATTTTCATCTGAATGTGTCAAATGCATGTTTTGAAAGTAAAGATCAATTTGAATCTGAACTTCCATTAATATTTTAGTGCTTTTTCTCAAATATTTACAAAGGACTTAAAGTTTGCTTCAAGCCTTATACCTCTAATAGAAGTGGTTTCTGCTTGTTTCAGTATTTATTTATTTTTGGACGGTGCTGTGCTTGCTTGTGTGTCTCTGCACCATGTATGGAGTGTGCATCAGAGGCCAGAAGAAGGCATCAGATTCTCAAGAACTGTAGTTACAGAAGGTTATTAATCACCATGTGGATGCTGAGAATTGAACCTATGTCTTCTGGAAGAGCAGTAATTGCTTTTAATCACTGATTTATTTCTTCAGTCCCTTGTTTCAATTCTTAATAGTAACCCTGGGAAATACATATTGCATTGTGAATATTATAGCTTCTGTAGGTGACAGACACTAAGGTTCATTTCCCAGTGTGCTGACTACTTCTTACAGCATGCCTTATTTTTCCCATGGTTGAGTTTATGTTAACCATTTTCTAAAAAACAAATAGCAATTAAAAGTCAAGTTGCTATATTTTGACCTTTTCCACTTTCCATTCCTTTACCAGATGATGACTTTTTTCATGAACTACCAGAAACCTTTCCATCTGACCCACCTGAGCCATTGCCACACTTCCTCATTGAGCCTGAAGAAGCTTATATTGTGAAGAACAAGCCAGTGAACCTGTACTGTAAAGCAAGCCCTGCCACCCAGATCTACTTCAAGTGCAACAGTGAGTGGGTTCACCAGAAGGACCACGTAGTAGATGAGAGAGTAGACGAAACCTCCGGTGAGTTTGGGATTATGGTGCAGGGTTCACTCACTCCACTATGCTGTTTTCATAATTCTACTTCAAGTAGCAACACTGAAAATGCAGTTGTTATCCTTTGGCGAAAGCTTTGAGTTAGGTTTAATAATTAATGCTCTCATTCTATATAATGCAAAGCAAGCCATGAAGAATAAATGCTTTATTGTTGTTGGAATACATGACTATTCAGTAAGATACAAAATGGGGAACCAATAGAGTGAGTTAATATTAAATGACCTAGTGTATAATGACTCTGAATTTCCCTTGAATGGTAGTCAAAGATAAATATCCTGAAATCCAGGAGTAGGGAATATGTTGTGCTTGGTTAACATCACTGCCCGATGTTGATCCACATATAAATTTGATATTACTTCATGTAACATTTTAATTTATTCTTTGAAAATTAGCAATCAATGAAATTTTCAAGATGTAAATGTTATCTCTTATATTTCTCTTAAATTAGAAAGACAGATACCATTCTTCTGGTGGCTTAAGTGTTTTTCATCCAGTAGGGAGAATAGCATTTTAAATGTTCAGATCTAGATCTATGATATTATGGTCTTAAGGTATATATTGTAAATGTTATGAGTTTATTATCCAACATTTCCAAGCTAAAAGGAAATTAAATGACCTAAATGGAAAACACTTTTACATCCTATCTTTCACAAGTGTGTGTGTGTGTGTGTATACATACATACATACATACATACATACATACATACATACATACACATATATCAGATTCAGGTATTCATAATTGTAAATAATTCCTAGTTGTGTCTAAGTGTTGCTTAATCTGAATAAAAGTACAGACCAGAACATGACAGGTACTCTTTTCAATGTCTCCAGAAATAATATCATTTGAAAAGATGGTAATTTAGGATGGAGATGAGGCTATTGAGCAGACTGAGAGGAGGCTGCTCTAAGAAACATGCGGATCGTAGATTTACAGATAATAAGTGTTGTCGGGAAGTCAAGCAGAAGCTCTATATACCTTTTCGTCATTATTTAATCAGTATGGTCACTGAATTTAAGCTGCTGACTATAGAAACAGCCAATATCTAATCATGTGCAAGACTACATCAGGAAAATGACTCACCTCTCCCTCTAATTACTGAGAATATAACTCTACCAGATGTTGAAAAGTCCCAAGTGAACTAAATTTTATTGACTTCAGCTCATTTATCTGTAAAGATTTCAAATACAAAGGTTTTTAATGATGAGTGCACAGTATCACAAAGGTAAATAGAGAATCACAATGTATTTAGCCCTGTCTTTAGTAATTAAAGATGAAGATTAAAAATAAAAATAATGCTTTAATATACAGAACTCCTGTTAACTTCTCACTAAGTAGCAAAGAGAGAGAGAGCAAGAAAGTGAGACACTTATATAAATATTGGTTTTCTATGTACTACACACAAAATTAATTTTATGTATATCAATAAAAATTACCTTTCAAGTAAGAACAATCTAAAATTGATTACACATTTTCATTCAAATTCAGGATATATATGTGAGTATAAAGGAATGATTTATGAGTTCCAGTACCTGAGATCAGAGAGAGAATCAAATGCAATATAATTTTGTTGACTTTTATTTCCAACTGAAACATTGCAAGAACGTTAGCAGCCATCTGCGTGTTGCCATGCTAGGCACATATAGAAGAAAAAAAAAAACAGAAACTGGAACTGAATGAATCATTACAGAAACTGGAACTGAGAGAATCATTCCAACGTATTAACAAGTGTTTTAGATAACACAAATCATTAGGTAGCATAAAAGTTAAAAAGAAAGATGAAACTATCATTTATGACATATGACATAATTTTGTACATGTAGAATACAGCCAATTTCAAAGAAAACTTACAAAGATTGAGAAGTCACAAAATTAGCTGGTTAAAATACTATAATTCATTTTTTTCTATATGCATATAAACAATTCAAATTCAAATGTAATTAGGCATGTCATTTAGAATATCAATGTAAAAGATATTGTATAGTTATAAAGTTAAGGGTTTTTTGTTGGTTGGTTGGTTGGTTGGTTTTTTGAGATACTGGAGATAGACCCAAGACCTCATGCATGCTGAGCCTGGGCTCCACCACTAAAATACCCACCAACCTTTTAGAAAAAAATATTTCAAATTCTACTCATTTCAAAATTTTTGTGTAAACAAAACACAAACAAGTGTATATGTTGTTCTTGAATAAATGGCACAAATATTTTGAGGGACCTAGTATTTATAAGTGATTCTGTAAGATTACCATGATTTAAATAGAATAAATTCTAACAAAAGCTGGGGGAAATCTGGAATAGAAGCACAATTGAAGAATCTTTATAAACATAAAATAAAAGACATTGAAAGGAACTTGATAATAACAGAAGACAAAACACAGATTAACATTTCTAATTTGGTAAAATTAACTACTAAAACACCTAAGGACTATCTGAATGTGATAATGACTGTTTTAACAAGTTAAGTATAAGTTGATTAATACAGGCATTGGAATAATAAGGAAGGAGGTTGGAAGGGAAAGAAATTGATATACAAAACATGTATTCTAGTTTGTTATTTAGAATAAGTTCTAGATTTTAGAGCTTGACATCACCATCACCACCATCATGGTCACCATCATCATCACTATCATCATTTTGGCCATTTTTGTTTGGTTATTAGGTTTTAGTAATGGGACAGCCAAGCCTTTTAAATTAAAACACAAAATCAAAATGCCTTATAGGAAACCGTTATGAAATTGAATTTTAAAATATCACAAACAGAGCCAAAGAGAGCATTTTTAAAAACTTTTATTAACATTGATGAATATAAGTCAAAGAGATAACTTAGTTACTATGTAAATATCTTTTAAATTACATTTAAGAAAATGCATCCCCCCAAAATGGATCAGTGTTTGATCATGGAATTATAGGAAAATATGCTAATTATAAGTAAGCATCTAAGGAGATGTTATCTAGTTCAAAACATGGATTAAAGACTTTTTTACTGGGGCACAAATTAGAATGCCCGTTTGAAGATAAAACAAATATTGAAATACATACACCCTTCCTGTAAGTAAATGAGTCTAGGGGCTTGCTACCAGTAAAATTCTGAATGTCACAGCAAAAAAAAAAAAAAAAAGATTTGCCGTTTGCCAGCTGCCCACCATGAGCCCTTGATTATGTTCGTTCTTAGAATGAATTACTATAATGTCTTTTTAAAGTGAAGTTTTTCCACATGTGAAGCTGTGCAAAATTCTCTCAGATAAAATTGAACACAAAATCCAAAACACAGAACACAGTGCTCCCGTGGTAGGTATTGCCATTGTACAAAGAAGATACACATGTTTTTTTATAGAAAGGGAAATCTTGTGCATAAATGCACACCAAGAAGTTGACAGCTCAGAATCTAGGATGATGAGGTGAGACTTTTATTGTTCGACTTTTTTCAGTCCCTGTGAATATATTATTTTCATCATAAATAATGAAACTGTCTAAACAGCCCACGCCACTTTATTGCATCTCCTTCCCGCAGTCATAAATCTCTTCACTCTGGACAAACTGTGTTGAAATGTCTTGGTCTCTTATATTAGAGTTCTTTGCTATACTCCAAGACCAAAAACTCAAAGAGAGAAATGGGAATAGAATTCTCTGTGGGTTTTTTTCTTTGCCTGTGTGTTTCCATAAAAAAAATGAATCATCTGCAACTAGGGTTCTCAGCTCTGAACATTAGCAATCTAATATTATTTTGAGGGAACCATGGTGGGTTTTGATAGCAAGAAATATTAAAATATACTGTATTGAAGTACATTGAAAAACAAGGAAATGTTCTTAGTATCTTTAAAACAGACTAAAGACAATGCAAGTACATTTATTTTTATAGATATCTCCTTTGAACAACATATGCAAATATATTTAGTACTGATCATATTTCCTGGTAACTAGGAATAATTAACTGCATTTAAGAAAGTCTCTAGCAAAGACACTTCACATTGAAAAATTAATAAACATTTTACGAAGTCTCTCTTTTAATTTTTAATTTTACATGTTAGCTGCACTTCCCTCTCCCTACCCTTTTCCAGCCCTCCCACCTCCCCCGCTTCCACTCACCATCCATTCTTCAGTGGGGAATCAACAAAGTCTGGTATACCAAGTTGAGACAGGATCAAGTCTCTCCCCCCCTTGTATCAAGACTGAGCAATATATCCCATCATAGGGAATGGGCTCCCAAAAGCCACTTGGTACAACCAGTATATGTCCTGGTAACACTGCCAGCCCCCTCCCCCATTGATCAAGCCACATAACTGTCACCCACATTGAAAGACTCTAGTTTGGTCATTTGCAGGTTCCCCAGTTGTCAGTCCAGAGTTCATGAGCTTCTGTGAGCTTGCGTGAGCTGTCTCTGTGGTTTTTCCAATCATTATCTTGACCCCACCCCCTTGCTCATATGATCCATTCTCCCTCTATTCAACTAAGTACCTTACACCTGCAATCCAGCACTCAGTTCCTTATACCCAAAATACAGCACCGACGTGGCTTATACCTGTAATCCAGCATTCAGAAGAGTGAGGCAAGATTTCAATAAGTTCAAAGCAAGTCTGGTATACTTTGTGAGTTCAAGGTCACCCTAGGGTACAGCATAAGACACAGTTTCAAACATCAAACAGACAAAATATCTCTTAAATTCCGAAGTCATCCTGTGGTCCCTCATCCTCTAAAGTGTGAAGCAAATGATTGAATACTTAGCAAAGTCATATCATTGATCAAAATGAAGTCTACTGATTAAACACCCTCACGATACTTGCTGTTTGCTATTCATCATTGAAACCAAGTTACATTTCTTTCATTTGACTAAGAAACCAAAGGAAAGGCAAATGTAATTTATAGTATTCAATATTCAGAAATTCTTGGCCTGGTGATACAGTAATATATTTCTAGATACCCATCAAGATCACTTTGAAATATATATTTGTGTTGATTTTGTGTGTATGAGTGCCTTCCCACATGTATATATGGGCACCACCTGCATGTAGTGCCTGTGTGGACCAGAAGAAAGGATCTGATCCTCTAGAATTAGTCACAAATACCTGTGAGCTGCCATATGGGTGCCAAGAATCAAAGCCAGGCCCTCTGCAAAAGCATCAAGTGTGCTTAGCCACTGAGCCATTTCCTCAGTCCCCAAATCACATAGAAATGTTGGTCTGATCAAAATTGTATGACTGGATTTTAAAGAAGAGCTTGGGCTCAGCCGAGTGCTCTCTATTTACTTGAAGTCTTTTCAGCTCTTGTTTCCATGGCACCAAAATCTGCCACGTGAAAGCAAATGTTTTTCTTCCATGAAGAAGCAAGGGAGTTAAGAAAGCCACCATTGCTTTTAAATTTTAATAATCTCTGATGTTTTCTTCTTTCATCTTTACTTATTCTCAAATTAGCTGAAAATATCTATAAGATCAACATAGCAACAAAAAAGGTGCTGTGAACTTTACACTGGCATGTTGTATGTCTTATACTCTTTGATCATCCAATAAATCTTATATGATATGGTTTCTGGGGTGTTTGTTTTATGAATAAAGTTTTATGAAAAACTGAGGCTCAATAGGAGAAAGCAACTTGATGGGGAACCTTCTTCAGCCAATGGCCTTTGAGAGACTGAACCATGTTGGGCCTCCCTCTCTCTCTCTCTCTCTCTCTCTCTCTCTCTCCCTCTCCCTCTCCCTCTCCCTCTCCCTCTCCCTCTCCCTCTCCCTCCCTGCTCTCTCACCTAGGTGCTGGATTCCATTCCTATTCCCCTTGTGATCTGTGAGTCTCCCACTAAATAAAGAACCTCTTATAATACCCTACTCAGAGTAAGCGTGGGATTAATTCATCTTGTGTCTTCCCTTTCATCTGGCGCCTTCCCTTTCAGAAGCTAATTTCCCTCACATTGCACAATGAGAAGGAAACAGAAGAAACGGAAGCAGGATGTCACCACAGGCTTCCTTTTTCTCTTGGCTGAATGGAGCAGTGATTCCAGCAGGCCTGGAACTAGGAGGTTCCCTCCAGCTCATGACACTTTCTTTGTCTTTTTTTTTCCCTAGCACCATCATGGAATGGCAGCTGTTGTATGTTCTTCATGCTTCCAGCTGCTTTCCTTGCACTACATTGCTCTTCTGCAAACAGTCCTTCGTGATTCTTCAGTATAATAGTATTAATTTGTGCTTGGGATTTGAGTTATTGTTATTTTCAAAGGTATCTCTTTGGACAATTAGCAAACACTGAGCACTAACAAGAATAAAGAAAGCTAATATAGAAAATATCTTCCTGGGTATACATTCAAGTAGCTTGCTTCATTTCCAAAACTCACCTGCAGCCTCATGAGGACACACTGGGTCCACCCAAGACCTAAATAGTTGTTTCTCTTCTTGTGGTCTTATTTCTTGATGCATTTCAGCTCTTCATCTAGTACCATAACCAGTAATTTTAGCTTCTTCCTTACTTTACCAACCAACAAGATCATCAAGTACTTCATGCTCCCCCAAATTAGTCTTCTGGTTCATGTTTTTGCATTTATTTATTTTTTAAGAAGGGGGCTCTCTAAGTAATCCATGCTAGCTTAAAACTTAGCATACATTCCTAACTGACCTTGAACTAACGATTTTTCTTCCTCTGCCTCCCAGTTTCTAGAATTCTGAACCCCCTTCTACTTATTCAAACTCTTTCATCTTTTTCAGACAATGCAGACATTTATTTAAGGAGAAAAACTGAAGAAGGTGCCTCTCCATGACTGAAACCTGCTATTATAATTCTTATTCCTACCTACTGTGTATAAACATCTATTAGGTTACTTGAGTGTACACATTTTTAGACTTGTCCTACCTCTTCAACAGTCCAATCTCTGGTCAGTCTAGGCCTTAATCATAGCATCAACTGACTGCTCTTTTATAAAAGTCCACAATGTGGGCCAGCAAGATTGTTTCATGAGAAAAGGTATTTGCCATGAAAACTGGCTATATGTATTCTGTTCCTTTAGGCCTTTTAAAAGTGTGTGGAGAGAAATGACTACAAAGTTAGTCCTTGACCTCCAAGTGTGTCTTTTGCTACATGTACCTCCACACATATCATGTATACACATGGATGCACATCCATATAGACAAATGCATACACACTCAGTAAATAAAAATGTAAACAAAATTAAAATCTAGAGTGCCTTTCTTTTGTCTACATCATAAATTACATATTTCTGGAGAGACTTTATAGACTTCTAGCTAACCAGTTCCTCACCAAACACCCTAGTCTTGACAAAATAGATTCTTTCTACCACATCTTCTATGTGATAGAACAGCTGGGTGTTTTCTCCTATAGATGTTCATTGAATTACTTTAGTAGATGCTATTTTGTAAAATAAATAAATAAACAGTGCAGTTGAACATTTTAAAGTGCTATACTAATCTATTCTTCTTCAGGGAAAATTATAAAGTTATCTCAGTCAGCTTGATCTGCTATAACAAAACACCATAGTTGGCGTCGTTTATAACAATCGAAAGTTATTTCTCAGAACTAAAATCTAAGAAGTCCAGGAAAAAATTAAAGACAGGATATGTGTTGATTGCCAGGTTTCTCACAGGTGGTACCTAGCCAAGTTGTCATTTCTAAGGACAACAGTCTCCTTCCTGAGAGCCACACAGTTGGCCTAACCACCTCTTAAATGCCCGCTCCCCAACTCTAATTTCTTTCCCTAGGAAATCAGGTTTCAGTGCATTCTTTAAGAGGAACTTGAATATGATGTGGTCTGTATAGACAATAGCATATGCACCTCAGCATGTGAAAGTCAAGACGTCCCTTACTGCCACACTGGGAGGTGACGGAGAACTGCTGCTGTGATGTTGTCAAAGGGAAGTGAGTGGGGTTGTATGAATTGTAATAGATTATACATGATCTCTTAAGTCTCAAATCCATGTCTTAGAATAAGGATTTCACCTTAGAGGAACTGTGGGAGTTGTTTTCTTTAGCTTAGGAAATTTTTAGCATGCTCCAGGCTCATCGTTAAATTGAGTGTAAAAGATTTTCTATTATTTTGACTTCTTGGACTCACTATGTCATATGGAACTTCACAAAGTTAGTCTGGTCAAATTCTATCCTCTGAGTAATTTTTTATGCTTGAGAGACAATGCTTGTCTTATGCACTTTTCCAGTTTTCCTTTCCTCTTCATCTGGAGTATGCTCCATGAAATCAAGAGTAATAGCTGTGATTTTTACGTTTTCCGATCCATGGTTACTTGATGTTAGATATGTAGGGTAATAAATATAGGTGAATGGTTTATTCTTCAGAACAGCTTCCTGCCTCCTGACTCTGTCAAAATCCTTCTCTTTATTAAAGAAGGTTATTCAGGAAGTTTACATAGATGCATCATTTCTCTTGCTTGTACTTATTCCATTTATATTTGCTCCTGTATCATAATTGCATGAAATATAGCTTAGTCTATAAGAGAGCATCAATATTCAAGTATTTAGATGTATAAAACATGATTTATCATAAATCTTATTTATGTAAGAATTATATACTTTTGCCAGGTGGTATTGGTGCACACCTTTAATCCCAACACTTGGGAGGTAGAGGCAGAGCTTAAGATTATCCTAGTCTACAGAGCAATTTCCAGGACTGGCTCCATAGCTACTGAGAAACACTGTCTTGAAAAATAAAATAAGGATATTTTCATCTATCTATCTATCTATCTATCTATCTATCTATCTATCTATCTATCATCTGTCTCTTAAGATACATAAGAATGAGATTTTATGGTTCATTATTTGCAAAAGAATTTTCTTTATAAGTTAGAAGCATAAGGCATAAAATACAAGCAATGGTCAATAAGCATCTATTTTGAGAGAGTATAGCTACATAACCTCATAAATTTAGGTCACTGAAATTTGGCAAATGTTCTGATGGTGGATTTATCTATATTATTTCATGAATAGGTGATTTGGCAAATACACTGAACAACTCGGTCTTCTGTTACAAGTTATTTTGTACATCCTGCATACACGTCATGTTATTTGTTATTCTCCATAATCGTCTTAAACTCTGCCCTAGTTAACAGAGCAAACATTTTAAAATGAATCTATGTGGGTTTTGTTTAACTTTATGTACATGATGCATAAAAATGGAAAGTATATTTCAACCCCATTCCATGACTTTTTAAATGTGAGTCATGGGTATATTGCCTATGCAAGCACAGAGACATCTATGTATATATACAGTTGCCTGCCAATGAAGATAAATGATTTTGGAATATAAGTCAATTATTCATTTGACTTCCTTCTCAGAGGTACTCATTTCAGTACCAGAAACTAACAGAGTTTTATTTTCTTTGCAATATGAAGCTGGCCCAAGGGCTGGGTAAATCAAACTAGAAAATTGATAAGGATTCATGTAGTAGAAGAGGGTTGTCCCAGAGTCAATCTGTTAACTTCACAAGAGAATAATTGCGATAATCATGAGAAAAAACAGTTATCCTGAATTAGATGCTTCTGACTACTCTTTGCCCATTACTGTTTACAGTTGATTAATCTTTATTTCACACTGACTGAAATCAGTCTTCAACACAAGTTAACGTGGCTGACATAACCTCAGCTGCAATTACAAGATAAAGTTTAGTCAGAGCTCCAGGACTGGGGCTGCTGATCTTTTCTTCCCTTTGATCTCACAGATGGGCCCCTGCTAGGCAGATGACTTGAGCTCCTATGCTGCATATGAACCTGGCCTCTGCACCTATTGTTTTCCAAATTTACAAACAAAAGTGGGTGCCTGTCATTTTTTTTACACTTCACGCTGGGATTATTTTTGTTCACTTTTCATAATTCTAATATTTGCAAATATCACTTTGATGCTTTCAACATTATAAGCTCTCTGTATATACTGGCAAATCCCAACTATAGCCCATTTGCAGAACTAAAATATTTCTATTGTCTAAATTGCATATTACATAGAAAAATATAATAGCATGTATTTGCTAAACAAATATGGCTACAACATGATTGTTAAGGCAAGAAACCATGATATGCTTCAGTTCAGTTTTAAAGAGTGGTGGTTTATTAGAAAAAAACAAAAATTTTGTAAAATTATGTACATTGAGAGTTTCTAAAGCAATAGAAACATTGTCCTTAATTAGAATTAAGGACAAGGACTTTTATCGTCCAGTGTTTCTCTTTTCTCTAAGTCAAAAGCATTGATTAATGTGATTTAATAAAATACGCACATATGTCAATATGTAACTTCATACATATTCGTGTGTGTGTGTGTGTGTGTGTGTGTGTGTGTGTGTCTGTGCATTTGTCCCTAAATCTAGAGAAAGTCCTGCCTCTCATGCCCATCCGGAGGCTACAATAAGAAACAGATATCCAAGGACATCCTTCATCTAGGTTACTTGAGACCCAAACAGGGCTTTTGAGAACAACATTAGAGACTGTGTTGCTATAGCAATATTGCCATTTGCCCAGTAACCGTGCATCCGCTGTGCCTTCCAGTTTAAAAATGCCCACTTCAAAGTGAAAATAGTACTAGTGTCAGAAGCTGTAGTTTATTTTTTTTCCAATCTAACCTTCAGGTGAAATCAGGCTTTAAGGAGGGTCTTTTGTACTTTCTTTCCACGGGAAAGAGCACAGAACAGATAAAGTATCCTGCTTAAGGCACTTACAGAAGAAATAACTGCACCTTAAGAAGTCAGCTTGCTAAAGCTTACAGAATTGTATCTGCGAATCTAATATTCATTTTTTAGGGGCTGGAGAGAAGGTTTCATCTATAAGTTGCTTACCACACAAGCATAAAGACCCTAGTTCAAGCCACAAGAGCCATGTAAAGCAACACCATACATGATAGTATGTGCTTGTAATGCCAGCCCTGCAGTGGTAGAGCAGGTTGATCCCTGGGGATCCTCAGCCTAATGGGAAAGGCTCAGGTCAGTGACAGACTTATAAAAACAAGGTGGACAGTACCTAAAGAATAAAACAAGATACATGTCTACCTGGGCATATACAAACATTATCACAGGTATGGACACACATAGAAAAAGTATTTATTGACTGAACCTATTGCTACTTTTGATGAATTGCTTTCATTCACCCAAGTTTCTATTAATTTCATTAATTCCTAGTACTCACAATTTTCTCAATAATTTGTTCAAAATACTGACTGCAGTTTCTTTTTCCTTACCTGAGATATCCTGGAACCTTGAAAGAGGGAATAGAAAATGGCTTTAGTTAGACAATTCCACCCTCAGTGGTTACTGCCACGACTGAAGGAGGAAGGCTTGACTAGGTCTATATCCTGATCTTTGCCCCAACTTGCCAGCAATCCTGAGTCATTCCTTAGCCAGCTAGTTTCCCCATGCCTGTCCAAATGCCCTCTTGTGCCAGATCCTCTGAAAAGTACATTTGCAAATACAAAGGCAGCATGTATAATAGGAGAGCTACAATTTGCCAAGTATCAGCATAGTTGGCATAAAAAGCAAACAGAGTCTGCAGGGAGCATAATAGCGAGCAATGAAAAAACAATTCATATTAAAAGTCTTGTGTCGGCTCCTGATCTCACTGAAGGTTTAACCTGATTATAAAAGTATGTTCTAGAAGAGATTTCCCAGCAAGCAAAAGCAAAGGCAAGAAGACACTGATAGGGCAGTGCTATTAACCCTTGCTGCTCTTGACAGTCACCAGGCAGAATGAGTTCAGACACCTATATCCTGACCCATGTCCTAATGATATTTACTTGTTTGTTTGTTTGCTTGCTTGTTTATTCCTCTCATACAATACATTCTGAACATAACCTCCCCTCTGTTTATTCCTCTCATTTCCCCCCACCTATCTCTCTGAGATCTACTGCTCCTCCATTTTCTTACAGAAAAGAGAAGACCTCCCAAGGATATCAACTGAACACGGCATAACATGATGCACTGAGCCTAGGTACCAACCTTCATACTAATTATACTATTGGACATAGAATCAAAATTTTTCTATGCCTGCTGTCTGTGTTTCTGCCTATTCGTCTCAAATTCTCTAGCATTTGCTTGAGTTTTCCTGCAGTGAGAAAAAATATGTTTTTGAAACGCATAAAAGTATTGCATAGAGTTATGAGGGAGAGAGCCTCTGCTGTCTTCAATTCCATATCATTTGTCTCTTCTTATTAAATGCTGAGACTGATGGACAGAAAGCAGCCTTCTTAACAAGGTTCTCAACTTGGAGTGAATTAGAATCTGTGTGGAAAAACCCAGGGCAATGTGCTGAGCTGGGCGAGCCTGGGGATGGCAGGGGATGAATGTCATGCTTCTTTTCATAGCTACAGCCTGGATGTTCCTACACAGTGGTGTCCTGCATGTGCAATGACGTTAAAGACTAAAAAAATGCCTCCCCTTACCCATTCTGAGGGCACTGGCGAGACCAAAAGATCCACTTTTGGGCAGACAATTTGTCCTCGGTTTCTGCTATGTCAGATTTTTTTTTTCCTTTTTGGCTACTTTCTATATGAAAACAGATGGGGTCATCCCTCTAGCTGCCATATTTGCTTAATAGACCTACTATCAGAAGTTAACAGATATGTGGCGAATTCACGCAACTGAAGTTTCCTTTCTCACAGGATAGAAACATGAAACTAAGCAGATCTACACTTCCTCCCTCAATGACTCCAGAGGAACATGTGTTCCTCGTTCCTTCCAGCTTCTAGAAGTGGCTCAGCGTCCCTGAGCTGGTGGTCCCATCAGTGCAGTCTCTGTCTCCATCTTTACCTTCCCTTCTCCCCTGTGTCTGTCTTGTGTGAGGACGCTTGCTGTGGACTTTGTGTTCACCAAGATAACCCAAGATAGTTGCAATAGTCTCCTATGGATGACTTTTGCAAAGGTCACATGCAAAAGTGTATGGATCTCAGGGATCCTAGGGATCCCAGCAGAGATGTTTCTTTTTGAGGGAGCACACCATTTAGCATATTCACCGAGTATGTATCAAGCAAAGTCCCAGTGAGTGGAAATGTGGAGCATCAAAATAAAAGTACCTGCCTGCCTTATTCCGCTGCTTTTTTTTTTTTTTTCTTTTCGATTTCTAAGTACAGCTGTAACAGATGGCAACAGTCTTCTAGTGTTTGGTATCAGATTCCCAAAGCTCCTATGATCTTCTGTGCTGTACTCTGAGCCAGAGGCAGGAAACGAACTGCTCATTCTGGCCCTACTTAGCTCTCATTTTCCTCATGCCTACAGCATCCGTGCCAACCCTTCCCTATTCCAGTCTCGGCCTCACCAAGACCTGAAGACTCTCATGATCACATTTTCCCCCATGTAGCTGCCAAAGCCAAATCGAATTTCCAGTGTAGTTAAAGATCAGTCTTCACTTCCTATTGCCCTCATCCATATGCAGGCACACACAGGCACACCAAGCCCAGGTTTGTATACACACACACACACACACAAACACGCACCCTTGTGTATGGCTAGCAACACAATAGGAATGCAAACACACTGTGATGTGGCCTTGCTCGGTTGACTTCCCAGATGGCTCCAGTTCAATAGATTTTTTTCCCCTGATCTCCTCAGCTTCTCCTAGCAAGTCTAAATAGCCATTATGTCTCTTCCTGCACATTGAGATTCATCTGCAGCCACTAAACTGCCTCCAAAGCGTTTCAATTTTGCATGAGCACTAAGCTGGGGACTGGGATACATTACCCAGAACTGAAGGCCCAGATCATTAGAAAGAGCCTGTAAATCCTCTGAACCAGAAATAAAAAGTACAGAGATGTCCTCAGTGAAGTCCCTGCTACATCTTCATGTAAAACACAAACCTTTGACAAGACTTTGTATAGCCCCCTTACCCTTCTCAACTTTTTACTTCTGCTTGTTTTAAGTTTTGCTTTACTTGTGTTTTTCATTATAAGCAGTAGAGACTATCCATCAGTAACATTTGAAGTAGGAGGCATCCTCCAACATTATTGGAGCCCAGGTCCCTTCTGTCTTAATAGGAATGATACTTCAATGGGAATATGGGCATCAATGGCATTTATTTCCACACTTAAAAATTATCAAAAGTCAAAATAAAAATTTACACTTTTAATGCAAAAAAAAAAAAAAAGAAATGATACTTCAAGGTAATTCTCAGAATTCACCTACCTGATAGATTTCCACAACAAACTTGAAACCCTGCTGAGTAGCAGGAGACTTCAAACAGGGATGGATTTACTTAAGATAGATCAAAGGTTATACATCTTAGTTGTGAGGTTATGGAATGGGAGCATGAAAATTATCAAGGGGATAACATCCAACAACTACATTCTTGGGCACTGTTGCAGTCTTATGTGTTCTTTCCAATGGGCACACACATTTCTGTGTACATGATCTGCACTTTCACCTCTGCTTTCCTCCCTGTCTCCTCCCCTTGTCACCTTGCTGGAGACAAACAGCAGGACCATACCAAGCTCCAAATTTGCCATCAAGAGGACAGCAGGGGAGGGCTAGAAACCTAAGAGTCCCAATGATTTGCCTGCCTTGGGGATGGGCCCACAACACAAGCCCTTGGGTTTACCAGGTAGAGCAATCAGCCTAGGAATGTTGATCGCTGCCACTGTTTGGCATTTCTTTTGCAGTAGAGAATGTTAAAGGGCCATGAACTTTTTGTTGTGTACTGCATTTCCCTTCAGAGTCAGAAAGGAGGCTCTCACAAGCCTGCTCTGGAATTACTTCTCTTCTCACCCTGGATGCATAGACTAAGTGAAGCTGTCCTTCTTTAGGATTCTGAGAGTGAACATGTATGCTGGATGTACACTTATAATTAGATATAGCAGCATATTATTTATATCTAAGCACATTTCCAAGGACATTTATTAACCATAGTTTATTCAACGGTGCATAAGTAAGTGGAATCTGGCAGTAGTGCAGTTAAATAGGGATATAATAGGATATGAAGTATGCACATGCTATCTTACAGAGAAAAAGAAAATAGTAGATGAATCATATGCATATAAATGTGCACAGGGATGATAGGTGCACAAATACACTGACTGTGTGATATGTCCCCTTTATGCTGAATCCCAGCTGTATTTCCAGCAGTTTATCGATATCCTGCAGACTGATTATTAGCATGCAGTAATTTCTCTTTACTAAAACACCATTTAACAGAAATATATTCGTATATCTGTATACATATATATATACACACATGCATGCATGTATATACACATACATATAAGAGCAGAGAAGAATACTTTGCCTGGAGATATAAACAAACATATGACTCAAGCTTTCTGTTCCATTGTCAATATCATGCAGTTACACAAACATCTCTGGGAATTGAAGTCACAGTGGGAAACCACCACATTTCTTCCATTTTCTATAAAGATATAACAAGTTTTAAACAATATCCAACATCGGGTATCACCCTTATATTGTTTCAAATTTAAGTTTACTTACCTTTTACAAAAATATCAAAATGGTTTGCTGTAAAAGAATGCTAATGGACACACTGACACCATGTTTCACAGTTCAGTGTTCACACAGGAAGTTTGAATACATTTCATAGTATTTTGAAAATAGCATTGTGTATATGACAAGTGAGTTCTCAATTTTTTTAGTATTTCAAGTATATTGGAATTAAACATTTAGATATTTGATAAGACCTAAAATTACTATGATTTTTGAAGTGCTTAATAATCTGGAGCTCAGTTTTGAATCATGCTCCAAAAGCATTGTGTGATTTTTGTTTCTTCATTCATCTCCTAGAAATTTATTTTGATAACCCCTATATACTAATCAGGATGTGTGTTAAATTTCTATTGTCTTTACTATCTAAGACTTTATAATATACAAAGTTTAGAGGACATTCAGACATCTCAGCAATAGGAAATGGCTCAATCAAATAGAACAAACACCTGTTTCCATGACAGTCTACAGTAGGAGGTCTACTTGAGAGTCATGTTATACTACCTAGTTGGGCATGACCTGGGTAGCTTCAACCTTCTATATCAGTCATCATCTCATAAAGCATCTTCTGTAACCAACTGCAAAGGAGAAATAACATTTCTCATACTCTCACTCCCTCCACTCTTCAACTGTATCTTGGGAGCTCAGTTCAGTGCTCTGATGTGGGTCATTGCCTCTGTTCCCATCTGTTGTTGGACGAAGGTTCTATGGTGATATTTAAGATAATCATCAGCCTGACTAAAGGGTAAGCTCAGTTCAGATACCCTCTCCTCTATTGCTTAGGGTATCAGCATTTTTCTAGAGCCAGGTTTCTTGCTAACTCCATAATGGCTCCCTCAATCAAGATATCTCTTTCCTTGCTCTAATATCATAGCTACCCCATTCCCACTCCCTCCCCTCCTTCGGCTCCACCCTTCCCTCCACTTTATTCTTAAATTTTGTTTTCAGGGGATATTGCTAAGGCAGAGGGCAGAAGTGAGTGGCGGGAAGATGAGTGGCATCAGAATGCATGGTGTTAAATCCACAAAGAATTAGCAAATAGTTGGAGTTCAAAAATAATAAGTTTTACCAACAAACCTGCATCAGTATTATCTTCTGTAATTTGAACTTAAAACTTGTTTATCAAAACCAAAGTGTGAAAGACAGAAATAAATGCAATGGGGTCATGAGAACAGCAGAGAGATGTTTGCGGTATTAGTAAAGAAAATATAAGGTAGTACATTATACTTGGGGTATGTTTTTTATCAGCTTTCCCTCCAGAATCATTAAAAGACTTTCAGACTATAGTATGATTTTGAAAATATCAGAACATACAGTGATCTTATACTCACTGTAAAAAGTGGAATTTGAAAGTTCTTGTTACAGATTGAGCTTGTCCTTGTTGGACTTGACGAGTTATAATTGTATTGTTTAGTTTTTTATAAAGGAAGATGAAAAGAACATTTTCCTTATTAAATCTGTATCTTCTCTGCTGTTATATAAAAGGATGGAGGCTGTATACAGTGTGAGAAATAAGCTGTCCGTTGATTTGGGTGTAAATGCCTACCATATTCAAAGTTTAAGTTACAGGACATTTTTTCTATCTTCCTGGGAAGACTAAAGTTATAAAACTACTATCATGACTAAACATTTCTTTCCCTAAAATATAATGGTATATCTCATATCAATATGTAATGATGTCCTTGGAGAACTTTTTTTCATTAATCTGTCTTTTTCTATGCCTTTAATATGTTTTGGTCATTATGCTGTACCTGATAGAACATGTAACCTGGGAGTATTTCCCCTGTGGTCCAGCAGAAAAGTGAATAAAAACTCTAGAAGGCAAGAGTAACTCATCCATTCATACCTTAATTTAAGCATAAGGTTTGTGTATTTTGTCCATAATTATTCAGAACTAGCCTACTTAGAAATTCCAATCCCATGGCTAAGTGGCCTGCTTTCCATATGTTGTTGGATACGGACATAAGGAATGAAGATGCTGTGGAATGCACTTCCACATACTGCCTGTCTTAAAAGTGAGGCCCATGGGATTGGTAAAATCCTAGAGGATTTAGCTGAAAGCAGAAATCTTTTTTTTTAAATATAATTTTTTATTGAAATAAAAAATTTTTTTCCGCCTCCTCCCCGCCTCCCATTTCCCTCCCAGTCTCCCTTTTCCCCCCTCCTCCCTCTCCTCTCCCCCTCCCCCTAATCCTCTCCGCCTCCCTCTCCAGACTGAGGGGCAGTCAGGGTTCCCTGCCCTGTGGAAAGTCCAAAGTCCTCCCCGCTCCATCCTGGTCTAGGAAGGTGGACATCCAAACTGGCTAGGCTCCCATAAAGCCAGAACATGAAGTAGGATCAAAACCCAGTGGCATTGTCCTTGGCTTCTCAGCAGCCCTCATTGTCCGCCATATTCAGAGAGTCCGGTTTTATCCCATGCTTTTTCAGTCGCAGTCCAGCTGGCCTTGGTGAGCTCACAATAGATCAGCCCCACTGTCTCCGTGGGTGGGTGCACCCCTCGTGGTCCTGACTTCTTTGCTCATATTTTCCCTCCTTCTGCTCCTCCTTGGGACATTGGGAGCTCAGTCCAGTGCTCCAGTGTGGGTCTCTGTCTCTATCTCCATCCATCTCCAGATGAAGGTTCTATGGTGATATGCAAGATATTCATCAGTATGGCTATAGGATATGGTCATTTCAGGTTCTCTGTCCTCAGCTGCCCCAGGAACTAACTGGGGACATCGCCCTGGGCACCTGGGAGCACCAAATCTCTTGCCAACCCTAAGATGGCTCCCTTAATTAAGATGTGTGCTTCGCCACCCCCAAGACGGTACAAGGAATCGGGACTGTTGTGAGTGCCGTCACTCTGGGGTGACTGCTCTTAATGTTTGATTCCAAGGCATTTGGAGGAAGTGCAGAGTGAAAAGCCAACAGGGCAAATTATTATGCCTAGTGCTTGTGTCTGTTTTCCTTTATTAGTGTTCTCACAAGGTCACACACATAAAGAAAACAGCTCTCAACACTTCCTATAAATGACTTGATGTAAAGTCATAGATCTAAAACCATTTTATAATAACTAAAATCAAAATTATTGAAATCCTCTGCAAGTCAAATTACTAGTAAACACAGATTAATCTCCCTAAAGCATGTGCCATTTTTAAAATTGTCATTTCACCTACTTATCATTTCCAGTCTTCCTTTTCTACACAGCACACATTGCAGACTGCCACTCAGGGCTCATTGTGACTCAATCTATTGTCTGTCTCAGTCAGCAGTTACTTCTGTCCTCAGGACTCGTGAGCCCTGCTACTCCAATGGTCTGTGTATTTTCATTTTTTAGAGTCATCTGTGCTCTTCTCTTTATGATATTCTTCCTGAATTATCTCTGGTCCCCATTATTTCTTTATACTTAAACCATGCTTCGGTGATAATCCCATATGGTCTAATTCTTTTTTTCCAATTTCTGTTTAAGTTTAGTTCACCATAACTTTCTTGAAAGAGCTTCAGAATTTTCTAAACTATGATTCCCTCTTATTAAATAAATCAATATAGAGAGTAGTGCATAGAACTACATTGTAGGCTATAATGGGAAGACAGACTGTGCCTGTGTTAAGCAACCATTAGGTTTTTATAGTTTAAATAAATTGGAGAATTAGTATAATCCACAAGAGACTTTTGTTCCTTATATTGACAAAGATTATTTTGTCACATAATATATTCTGATTATGGTTTCCCCTCCACTACTCTTTTAAGTTTCTTCCCATCTCCCCTACCATCTAGATCCATTCTCTTTCTGTCTCTCTTTAGAAAACAGACTTTATTTTATTTATAATATAATATAAAATAAGATAAAACAAAATCTAACACATCAGAATTGGACAAAGCAAACAGAAGGAAAAGAGCCCAAGG